>NW_026929467.1:0-40253 GCF_032062105.1 Saccostrea cuccullata | reverse complement strand
TCAGATTCAGCATCCGAAGCAAGCCTGGTATATGCATCCTTAGATGTATCATCCATGCAAGTTTGGTCAACATAGGGCTTATAGTTACTTGGAAATGAAACCTACACCAAAAACTTCAACCTGTTCACTCAACCGGAAAATGTAGGTCAGATTCAGCATCCGAAGCAAGCCTGGTAGTATGCATCCTTAGATGTAACATCCATGCAAGTTTGGTCAACATAGGGCTGATAGTTAATTTGAAATTAAACCTGCACCAAAAACTTTAACCTGTTCACTAACCCGGAAAATGTAGGTCAGATTCAGCATCCGAAGCAAGCCTGGTGGTATACCCTTAGATGTATCACCCTTTAATTTTGGGTTAACAAAGGGCTTATAGTTATTTGGGAAAATGAAACCTACACCAAAAACTTTAACCTGTTCACTCAACCGGAAAATGTAGGTCAGATTCAGCATCCGAAGCAAGGCTGGTAGTATGCATCCTAAGATGTATCATCCATGCAAGTTTGGTAAACATAGGGCTTATAGTTACTTGGAAATGAAACCCACACCAAAAACTGCCCCAAAAAATGAAAAATTTTGCCCCAAAAACATTAACCTGGTCATTTCTTTCCCTAAATTGCAGCATCTGAAACTTTGACTGGTACAATGAAACACACTAGAACCATCTTCCATGCATGTCTAATCAATATAGGACATAGAAGTACTTTAAAAGAAAACTGCTCCAAAAAACTTAACCTGGGACGCCAACGCCGACACCGACACCGACGCCGAGGGTATTACATAAGCTCCCCCAACTTCGTTGAGGTGAGCTAAAAAAAACTGACCCAAGGGCAATGAATTTTACAATTTAGGAAGAAGCACAGTGTTGCTTATATCAACACTCAACAATCTTAACTGTCCCTCAGTACTCATTTTTCAGGAATAAGCAATTCAAAAGGCAGATATGTATAAATTTGCCAATATCAAGGTCAACGGAAAGATAAGATTAATGTTTGGTTTTTTAACACCTCATCCTTATTTACCTGTCATTAATATAAGAAGTCACAAAGATTAATTCTCAACCAATAGTTTTGTTCATTTAAACATTCAAAGGTCAAGGCAAACCCAAGTGGTTACCATGGATGAAATTTCATCCTGTTTATTTTATGTGAAGTGTAAGACAATAGCAATCCAGAAAAGGTCATCTTTACCAAAAATGAATGGTTTCACCATTTACTGATGCAAAATACAAAGGTTAAATCTAGGTCAACCTTGGAAATATATATGAAAGTATGTCATCTCCACCTAGAAAATTGAAGATTATATAATGAAAAGGTCACACCAAACTTAGTAAGCAGACAAATGGTTGGATAAAATACATGTATCATCCATCCCCAGACTATAGAATGTTTTACATTCAACCAATGAATGCTAAGTTTTTTTCATGAATTGGGAGTAAAAGGTTGTGACATTATTTTCAAATCATCACAAAGATAAAATTAAAAAGAAATATTTAAAAGCATAAAAATACAAATCTGAAAAATTAAGAAAAAAATTGTTTAAGGGTTACATGAATGACAGTAAAATAAAACTAGTGACTCATTATGAGGAAAAACGAAAACGGAAGGTAACTTCATATCAAATTTTTATTTGAAAAGAAAACTTTTTATGCATTATATTTTCCACACAGATATGTAACCAGCAAGAGAATTCCCACTGTTTAGGATTAATCACATTTATATTGGAATGCAGTATCCACGGAAGTGACTGACAATTGTCCAAATATAGGTTAACAAATTAAAAATATCCAAATCTAGCCTACCTAATTAAAAATAAATCATCTTAACATTCGGAATAAAATATAATGTACAAATGAATCAGGTTTTGCTTTTTTGATCATTTTCTTCTGTGTAAAACTTTGTTTACAGTAGCTTTGCATTTTATGATTTTTTTTTGTTCAAAATTGATACAAATGCTATAAATGTGAATACAGCAGTTATAATAAATATTCATACATACAAATTCTCATGTTCACCATGATTAGTGAATATAAAACAATATCTTAAATTCTGATACACAATAAAACATCATAACATGTATTCTATGCTCCTGGCATTCAAAACTCTCTATAAACATGTACAATTGGTTTCGGAAACATTCAAAGGAAGACAATATATCAAATATTTAAATTCATAAGAATATGGTAAAAAATAATCTTAAATTTATATAGAGAATGAAACCTGTTTTTGATAAGATAGTAATGGCTTTTTCAATAAATGTGTTACATGATAATGTGATGTTTACAATATCAGTAATTGTTTACATGATGATGCTATAGTAATGTGTCTGGCTTGAACCACTATTGGTGAGGTCCTTATCACAGGATTTACTGCTGGAGTTCCACGTAGTTGGCTGGGAAAAGTCCGTTCTTACCGCGGCATGAACCCCTCCACCATCCCTCATCCACCTGTAAATCAGTGCAAAATGGTCAATTTATAACGTACAACTTACAGCATACATGTCAACCCTCAAATTAGTGCAAAAAGGCCAATTCATAAGGTACAGATCAGAATACTGTGACACATACAGTATTCTTTAGCTTGTCAGCCTTATTTTTGTAACTGTTACTGAGCTTTGTGATCAATAACTAATCAAACAGTTTGATAGATGAAAGACACCTAACCAATTCATATAAAATTCTAGTCTTTGACCAGAACAGCTAAAAATTTATGCTTTGTATAAATTTGAAGAAATGATCTTAACATGATGTTCATTTTATGGTAGCTGCACTGATAAAATGATATTTCCTAATGGTTTTAATTTCCATTTTGATGTTCTAATTAACTTTTATGTGTAACAGTGATATCAGCTTTGTTAAAAGTACACTTCCACAGTCTGAAGTCATAAAGATATCCAGATCCCCAACAAATGCAAATCTGTCCCTTAATTTGTAATAGCAAACCTTTCCAAACTCTTGTGCAAGAAAACTGAAACAATGTCATAAAAGTGACAATCACTTGGACAGCGAAATAATCCTTAGAAAAAGAAGCAATATTAATTCCTATTCTGATGATCTCCCAAATAAATGGAAAATGCAAGATTACTCTTCAGCCCAGTGAAAACTGTACAGAGCTGAATGAATGCATCAATTGACTTATAACAGTCTATTAGTAAGTCCTATACAGAGTAAAGCTAATGTAGACAATGTGACTGGGGTTGTACAAAACCTTAGTTTATTATTATCAGTGATTATAAAGAAAAATCTTTCAGTAAAGCATTTTACTTGCATTTCAAATGATTGCAAAATGTAATGTATAATTCACTAATAAATAGAAGGAGATATGGAGGGTGTTTCTTGACATCAGAATAATGACATTTGCAGTAGAAGTGATAATTTCTATATCAATCCGAGTTCCTCAGTAACATTCTGAATTTGTGATCTCGTTCTGTAATTTTATTTTATATATCCCTTCATTAAGTTATCTTAATGTTTGGTGTGTTATATTACCACCCATTCCTCTTGCTATCATGTATTCTGTGATTCTATTTTATATATCCCTTAATTAAAGGTCATCTTTATGTTTGCTGTGTAATTATCGACCATTTCTCTCATTACTGCATAATTGGAGATTCAAAGTAACATTCAGATAAATCCAACCAACTTGCTATTAAATGCAATTATCAATTACCTGTTCAATATCTGTAATAATGTCATCAGGGTCAAAAGAAATTTCATCATCGTCAGCTGCAATGAAAATTATTCTTATTTAGACTCATTTCTATTGAACATAAAAAGAGGGATAACTCTTATCTCTATTTTACTGAACACCCACCAGCCTGGTAGTCATAGACAGCCACAGCAGTTAGTCCCCCTGCTCCACTAGGTGGGGCTGCTGCAGGAGGTTCCTGTACGTCCTCGTAATCATCTTGAGGAGTGGTGTCCTCATACAGCTCCTCTGGTTCCTCAACGGGAGGCACTTCCTGTAAAACACAGATTCCAGTCATAGGCACACAGAACTCATCACCCGTAGCCTACATAACTATTTCATGACTACACAATTAAACTTCGGTATCTCAGACTCAGATATCAGCATATCTTGAATACCATGGATATGTTGACGTCATCCGAAGTTCCAGCTACTTACTGTTTATTTTACCCTTGATATCTCAAATCCTTGGGCATCTTGAATTTTTTCCTTGACACTTTTAAGGTTGAGATATCAAGGATGGACTGTTATATACTATTTGTATGATCTTTCTTTTTTTCTTTGGGATGTTATTGGGCACTTTTATTGTATTTGATATAATTTTTAAAAACTGTTTTAGATTTGACCTCCTTGTGTACTTGTTGATAAGACACGTCTCCGTATTCCTCTTGTTGCGGCTCTGGTTCGGGTTCGGGTTCAGGTTCTGGTTGACTGGCTGCTCTCTGTTCTTCCTCCCAACTCTCTTTATTTAACCTCTCCTGATTGAAAAATTAATGGGTTAACATATGATTAGATATGATAAGATATATTTCCACTCATTTTCTAATTCATTCTAAAGTAAAGTAAATTCTAAATATACTTTCATTTCAGAAATCAAATACTCTCTACAATAAAACCTATTATCAAATTATGTAAACAGAGTTTACTAATTATACATCCCTTCGAAAAAAATTGTTTGGGTAAAATTTTAGGATCCTTTCCTCATACAATTTGTAAGTAAATCTTTAGATCCACCCCTCACCTCCTGCTGCCTCCTCTGCTCCTCTCGTTCCCTCTCCTCGCGGGCCTCTCGCCTCTTCCTCTCCTCCTCCTCTGCCCTCTTCTTCGCCTCCTCTTCTCCTGACTTGGCCATATTCTCAAAGCGAGCTTTGATATTTTTAGCTCCCTCTGAACCTGTAGTTTAAATCAAACTCCATCATTATTACACTAAAACAAGCATAATGACATTATAAATATAAGGAATATATATCTTTGAATCTCAGGTATCAATTAGAGTTTAAGGCTTCTGATATACAATGTACAAGTTTTCGGCATGATGGTAAAAAAAGTTCCATCTGACATAATATACATGTATATTAAGACCTTTCTCATCATGAAACATCAATATTTTTTCCTAAAATACAGTCAAAGGACTTTATTCTTCATTCAAGAAGTATTTAAATGCATATCATTCCATGAAGAACTAGAAGCTGTTACTCACTTGAATCGGCCTGTGTCCTGGTGTAAGATGATGACACTCCCTGCATATCATTGTACGACCCAGCAGACTGAGGAATATAAATGAGGGACAGCATCAGCAAATAATCAAATACATAATCACAAAGTTTTCTGGGCTAATTCTTCAACAATTATCTTTAATGGACTACTGCAGTAAGATTTTCAACCATTAAAACAAGATTATGGGAATGTCTGAAATTATCCTATAACATCACCTATAAATTCAAAACCTCAAAAGGAAGAAAAATAAATAACATTTAATACATTTCAAACAAAATTTTAATGTCCTGAGAATAAGTTACATGTGTAGGTTTAGTTTTTAGACTAAAGCTGCTAATTTAATTAATCGATATTTCACAGCAACAATTTCTGGTAAACTTACACATACAGTGGTGTAAAACAAAGAATTTACTTGGAACAATCTAGTAAAGGACAAGTAAGACCTCTAAATTGACATCAATGAAACAAGATCCTGTTGAAGTATTTGCTCACCTTGTCTTTGTTTTCTGAATCCACTCCAAACTTTCCCCCAAAGCCTTTACTCATGTCTGTCTGGGAGGGGTGGAGGGGGACCTTCTCATGACTGCTGTACCCCACAGCTGACTTGTCCTGTCTGTCTGTCTGTACACCGTACTTACCACCAAAACCACGGGAGTAGTCTGAAAAGTAAACACATAAAACACAGTCAAAATACAGTCACCAATATGAGGTTACACTTTATAACAATTGTAAATAAAAATTCATATAAGGCCATAATAAATAAATAGCTAGATTCTCATCCAAATTTTTTTTAAAATCGAGGCGGGCGGGCGGCTTTTATTTTATATATTTTATTTTTTCAATTTTGCAGATTTTTTATTGACCTGGTCAATCGATGTAATTTTACCTACAATACCCGAATAAGAGTCATAGTAAAGGTTCAATTATCTCTTACTTCACATCATCATCGATCTTTATCAACCAATGACCCTTGTTTAAAATATATACGCATGTATTACACCAATTACCATCTTTACAGCTGTCAAAATCATATCGACTTTCGCGGGATTTAAAACGAAAGTAGATTGGTAGATGAATACCGATCCCGATCAGAATTAAGACGAAGAAAAACAGAAATAAAAAAAATCGAGGCGGGGGTGTGAAATCGGGGCGGGCGGGGATGAGAATCTAGGAATATTTTTATTATGGCCTAATCTGAAGGAAAAAAAAACAACTAAAAAACACAATTTTAAGGTGAAACATGCACGACAAACTTCAATTCAAAGGTGCAGTTAGAAAACTCCTTGAAACTTTTTGTTCCTATTTCAGTATCAAAGTAAAAAGTATATAATGACATATTTAGCCTCTTGTAATTAATTCCATTCATTATTTTCTTATTATCCTTAAGGTAGTCCTATCCTCAGGTTCCTCAAATCAGCAATGAATTGAAAATGCTCACCAAGATACCTCTGAATTCACAAAGTTTTGTATTTACCCACAACATTCCTTCAGAATTTATCATTACAGCTACTAAATCACACTACAAAATTATTATTTTTTTCTATATTCAGGAAAAGCAAACAGAAACAACAGCTATGCATTTTATAATAAAAAACTAATTCAAACAATTATACTTTACCATAATTAGATTAAAATCACATATAGTTATCCAGGCATTCAGAGAAGTTCACATTTTTTAATACTCATTTGTTATCTAGATGTATTATTTCCTTCAATTATTATTTAACATATAGTATAAAAGGCTTGAGTAATCATTGCAAGACATCATAGAAATATATTCAAAAAGATAAAAAAAAGAATTTATTGTGCCTTTATTGATTTTGAAAAAGCTTTTGATTCTGTATGGAGAATAGGACTCTGGAATAAAATACTATTTGATTGTAATATAGATGGAAAATGTTTTAGAATAATCAAGAAAATGTATGAGGGTATCAAGGCAAAAATTAGAGTAAATGGTGTTCTTTCAGATACTTTCCCTTGTCAACTTGGTGTAAGACAGGGTGAAAATTTATCCCCTTTTTTGTTCTCGCTCTATTTAAATGATTTAGAATCATTCCTCACCATGAATGATATAACTGGTTTAGAGAAAATATCTGAAATGATTGAGACTGAACTTCATGTGTATATTAAGCTTTTCGCTCTGTTGTATGCTGATGACACTGTTTTATTTGCTGAAAACCCTGAGTCATTACAAAATATGTTGAATTGTTTTCATGAATATTGTATAAAATGGCGGTTAAAAGTGAATGTTGACAAAACAAAAATAATGATTTTTGGAAGAGGTCGAATAAAACAAGATTTATATTTTACATATGATGGTTTAAGTCTAGAGATTGTTGATAGTTATAAGTACTTAGGAATATATTTTTCAAAATCAGGTTCTTTTAATCAAAATATAAAAGAACAATACAATAAATCTGTAAAAGCTATGTATGGAGTGATATCAAAATGTAAACAACATAATCTTTCTATGGATTGTCAGATAGATTTGTTTGACAGAATTGTACAACCAGTTTTGTTATATGGATGTGAAATATGGGGATTTACAAAAAATACTTTAACGAGGCTGGGGTGTGGCAGCCATTTTCAGACTATTTTTATCTCCTTTAAAAGGAGAGCTCCATATGAAGATATAGAAAATGATCAAATTTTAAAACTAAAATGTATGAATATTTTCTTTGTGAAATGATAGTAGACAGCTTAAATTACCGTATCTAAAAAAAATAAGTTAAATCTGGTGGTGAATTTGTGATTAATTTGTTGACCCCCCAGCCTCCTTAATCGAAAAACTTCACTTAAAATATTGTAAATATATACTAGGTTTGAACACTAAAACGCCAAACTACATGGTGTATGGGGAACTTGGCAGATTCCCACTTATCATTAATATTAAGGTGAGAATGATTTCTTTTTGGGCAAAACTACATTTTTCTCAAACGATGGATAAATTTGCTACAAAAATGTATGTTCTAGCTTCAAGGCATAATTTGCCTTGGGTTAACTATGTTAAAACTATTTTAGATGATTGTGGATTATCTTATTTATGGACAACACAACAAATGTACAATGTAGCATGGGTAAAAAATGAAGTAAAAAGAATACTTGTTGACCAAAATATCCAAAACTGGCAAAGCAATGTTTTTAACTCATCAAAGGGTGTAAATTATCGTATTTATAAAGAAATACTAGAACCAGAAAGATATCTCGTTAATCTACCTAGAAAATTTTCAATTTTGTTATGTAAATTTAGATGTAGCAACTTTAAACTCCCTATTGAAACTGGGAGATGGTTTGGTATTCCAAGAGAACAAAGAATTTGTACTTTATGTGATTTTCATAAGATTGGTGATGAATTCCATTATGTCTTTGAATGCACACAAAAAGAAATTAAAGAGGCTAGGTTAAAATATATTTCAAACTCTTTCACATGTAGACCAAATATAGAGAAATTTAAACAACTTTTTACAACAACAAATTGTTCAGCATTGAAAAAATTATGTAAATTTTTATTGATTGTCAAACAAATTATAGATGAAAATAATTGACATGAACTTGAACATGATACTTTGTACTGTTTATAATGCATGTATTATATTTTTTGTATTGTGTTTGTACATTTTCCTACCTCCTCTCTACAATGTATGTTTGTACATTTAAGAGAATAAATCATTGTCATTGTCAAAAAAAAAAAAAAAAAAAAAAAAATAGATCATTCCTTATTTCATATCATGCTAGATAGAATTGGTACCTATTAAGACAAGATTCAAGAAAATCCTATATCTCTAAAATTGTATTTATTTTTTTACTTTTATAGCCCAGCCCTCATCACAATCCTTTTTCATTCCTCCCACCTCTTATAACTAAACTTAGATGTTTTTGAGTAACATGTAAATGACTGATGTACTTTTTGGGGCTGCTGCAATAAAAAAAGTTGGAGAAAAACAACACTCATGTGGGGATGACAACACCCATGCCGGTCACACGGACAAACCTGTCTGAGACTCATGTTTCAGAACTTTCTCAATGTGATCAAAGCCGACAGCTGACTTGTCCACTCTGTCAGTCTGTATCCCAAACTTCCCTCCAAATCCCTTAGAGTAATCTGACAGGAAATACTCAGCTATTTAAAGGCTTATATCAAATGTAGATGTTTCTCCCTTAATATGACCATTAAATATAAATAATCTCATAAAATGCTCATATTAAAAGAATATTTTGTTAAAGAATGTCTTAAATCATCTTTGTTTACTAAATATCAAGAAGAGCTCTTGGAATCTCAACAAAGAAAAAATAGAACAAATTTTTCACATAAACTGACAGTGACTCTTCAATGGGACAATAAGTACTTTAATCCTGAATAAAAGAGAGCTACCTTTTTGGGACTCGTGTTTGTCTACTTGTTCGTGGTGCTCCCAGCCTACCGCTGATTTATCCTGCCTGTCTTTCTGTACACCAAACTTCCCACCAAAACCTTTGGAATAATCTAAAGAAATTGAAAGTAGAGATAAATTAAAACTACATTAAACAACAAGAAAATAACGTGCTTCAAAAGTCTACTACATGTAGTTCTAATTTATAATGTTGTATAGAGACTAAGATTTTCAATAATTTCTGTTGGTGTGGGATATTCAAAGACATTTCACAAATACCAATGCATTTCTATAAAAGAAAACACATTATGTACATGAGCTACGATATATATTTAAATGATGATCAATCACAAAGGAGATGGGTGAACATGACGAGAGATAAGCCCATAGCGCGACAAACATGAAGGTGAAAAATTAAATCTTAATTTTATCAAAATTTTCCTTAATATTTCCTTAACATTAAAGTATACTTTATGTAAAATCTCTACAACTTGCACAGATCTCATGAAAATTGAAGTTATTTGCCTATGAAATATTATACACACACGAAAGAGGACAAAACGAGTAATTTTTTTCACACTATAACACTATTTTTCATTATGAGGGGTTCTTCTCTCCATTTTTTTGAAAGGTAATCCTCAAAGTTTGCATAAAAACATACATATTTTGGTTTCCAAAATTATGGAGCAATGACCCACTATACCTTAAAAATATAAGTTTATGACATAATTTTCGTATCTTTTCGAGAAATACTTGAAGTCCCTTAAGTTGATGGTCATATCACAATCATGATTTAAATGCCACACTTCATCAGGACTTGTGTAGCGTAGTGGTTAGCGTGCTAGTCTCAATAGAGAATGCAACTCAGGATTTTTATTGCCAGGGTTTGAACCCAATGGGTACCACATTATTTTTCATTATAAAAGAATAAATTTTAACACACAAAAAAATTTTCCTCAAAACTTTTTGTTTACCATGATTTTACAAAAATCAATGATGAGAACTTTACTCTAAATACTAAAATCACAATTTTAATAAGATTTTTATATAACTGAAGCTTGTGGGTTTTTTGCACGCTAAGTTCACCCATCTCCTTTAATATTTTGTAATAATATTTTACTCATTTTTATTGATCTCCCTTGTTCCGGTACCTTTTTGTGACTCGTGCTTGTCGACTTGTTCGTGGTGCTCCCACCCCACGGCAGCTTTATCCTGACGGTCCTTCTGTACCCCGTATTTACCTCCAAACCCCTTAGAGTAATCTACAACAATCAGAATTCAATGTCAATTCATTTTCTTAATGACACAGACTTACACTTACATACTCTAAGAACAACATGGAGAGTTAAATGACATGACAAGGTAAAGAAACCCAGAGTCAAATCATTCACAAACACTCATTAACAAAAAAAGATTTCATACTGATCATGCTTGAATACAAGAACAGAATGTTGTATCATAGTAAACAAGCAAACATACAAAATCATACATTGATTAAAACCTAGGTTTTTGACTGACATACAAAATATTAACAAATTCTCATGTTGCCAAACCTTGTTGTGATTGATGTTTTTCAACTTTTTCTTGATGCTCCCATCCGACCGCTGACTTATCTTTGCGATCGGACTGAACTCCGTACTTCCCTCCAAAACCCGTAGAATAATCTACATTCACATCAATATGATCAAAGAGATGAACAGGCAAGAGAAGCAGCATATCAATACATGCAACATGTCCCACTAGTATCCAGTTTGTATTTCATATTTAATCATGTTCATATGAATTATGAATTAATGGTTAATAACAATGAAATTATTTTTAATACACACTGCTTTATAACGGTACATGTGACAATTTCATTCATTTGATGACGACATTCTCAGGTCAAGAGGTTAACGTGCACAATAAAATTCTTGCTTGAACAATGAGATTATGATGAAAAATGGTTTTTCTTCTTCTAATATAGAGTCTGTAATTATGTAAAATATAGAGAGAATGTATGTTAATAGTCAATCTTATTACTGTAGTTACAATAGATGTAAAATTCATCCAATGATAATTCATTTAGCATTCAATGAAATATCTTTCATGAGAAATTGGTAAAATCTTAGAGTATTAAGAAACTGTTTCATGCAATTCTTCCCATGGGACTATATTATACATGTATTATGACCCTTTCTCCACTTGGAAATATTTCAAGATAGCAATGTACTTGCTGATTTTAAATGTCTGTTAATTTTTCCATGAACTGACAAACCTGTTTGAGACTGATGTTTATCTGTTTTACCAGCATAATCAAACCCAACTGCTGCCTGCAAAGACAATATACAATCAACATACTACATTGATTCAATAAAGGAAATAAAAATTAATGTCAAGTCTTTCAAGGTCTCTAAATGTGCAAATTGATAAATAGTAGAATATCATGTAGTATTTTGATTCATTTATTTACCAGGAAGCACATATGCAATTGACATAAGGAAATCATTATCATACATATGTTAAAGTTTTTATATTTAAAGATACAGATTAGCTGTGTTTACAAACAAACTTATTTTATAACGAGAGGTCTATCCCTACAATGATCACCAAGTCAACAAGGTCTTGCTGTTCTTCTGCAGCAGATATTTTTCCCAATGTCAAACTCTAACCACATACCATGGCCCTATACTATCCCCTGGGGTCATGATCTGAACAAGCTAGAATTTAAACTACCCAAAGAAGATTTCATATCAATATGACTGAACATGGCTTTGCTGTTCTAAAAGATTTTTCTTTACATATTCCTACATAAAATCTAATCCCCTATTATGCCCCCCACCATTCTTGGAGGGTCATGATCTTAACAATTCTGAATGTACACTATGTAATGAACCTTTCATATAAATTTTATCTTTTCTAACCAAGTGGTTCTTTAAAAAGAAGATTTTTAAAGGTTGCAAACAAATTTTCATAAATTCTTAATTATTTCCCCATAAAAGAGGGAGTGGCTCTTCTGTTGAACAAACTTGAATTCCCTTCAACCAAAGAAACTTTCTGTTTTGGTTGACATTGGTGTGTTGAAGTTGAAAACGTAAAGTTTCCACAAACAGACAGATGGACATCATGCATTTTTCTATCAGAAAAAACTCAATTGAGCTCTCAACTCAGGTGAGCTAAATGTGTTGGGAGTTCCACCATAGAAGGACATAAAAATGACCTTAATACATGGACAAATGCAACAGATTGATTTGATGGACCTGCTGATTGTATGTGAAGAATATACAGGTCCCATACCTTATCCTGCCTGTCTTTCTGCACACCAAACTTCCCCCCGAATCCCCGGGAAGCATCCGTCTGACTGCTGTGTTTTCCTACTTCTGCCACGTAGTCTGCTCCCATGGCCGACTGGAATTAAAAAAATGAAATTGTTCATTTTCTTCTAAAATATTCAAAATGAAATGAAGTAGAAAATTCTTACTATTTTTTTTAAAATAGGAATTCATTTTCCTAAGTACCATTTTCAAATTTAATGGGTAACACATCTTTATATTCCTATCCACTGACAATTTAGTATTTCTCAACAATTTCTTTCTTTCTGACCTATATTGATTTAAAAAGTATCAGTAAATCAAATGATTTAATTTTAATATAATAAAACTTGTCTAATCTGGATATGACTGGTTCCAAAGAAATTGACAGGAATAAACAACATTTTAAAAATAGTTGAAGTGTATCTCACATTTAGTAAAATTTCAGAATATAAATCATCCAGGTTAGACAAGTTTTACTATACATGTACAGTATTGTAAACAAATTTATACAATTAAATTTATTCATCAGTTCCCAATCCTTTCTGTATAGATACCTTGTCCATTCTGTCTTTCTGCACTCCAAACTTGCCTCCGTAACCATAGGAAGCTTTAGGTCCCTCCTCCATCTGTTTCTGTTTGACAGTTTTATCGTCCTGGGACACGTCCTGTCTGAGCTGGGACAGGCTGAGCGACCCCTGGTGACCCGACCCCTCGATCGTCTTGGCTCCCCATCTCTGTTCCTGTTCACTTACATCATTCTGTGAATATACAGTGTACGTGGATAAACAGGTATTAAATTTATGTCTTTAAGAGTCCTGCAGTTAAATTTATTTGGTCCTGTCTAGTTCTCAACAAAGTCATGAGCTCTTGAAATCACAATCTCCTTTAAATGCATACAATGTAACCTAGGAATGCATAACTACATAACCTGAAAAAATAATTGTGTGATTGCACACCGCTGATGTTATTCATTACTTAATTCTAGATGTAGTTTAACCTTCTTTATTTCTAACACTGGTTCTGGAATACCATTAAAATGTGAAATTGAGTTTGAAGTCCCAACAACTTTTGTTTGCTGTGCAATTTAACCTAAGTATTTTGAACACTTGGTTATCTGGGAGATTTTTACAATATTGTTGAGTACCGGTAGTTCTTTTTCTTAACAATTAGTCACAGAAAGAAAATACATGCGTTCAAAGATTTCATTCCACCTCGGCTAATTTCCTCCTGATTCCACAAACCTCGTATTATCTGTAACATTAGTTCTTAACATATTGTAATGCTATATAATTCTATTACCACAAAATCTGCTTCAGTCTCCCAGTCGTCGTCTTCATCATTAGTCGGGGGAATCCCCGCCTTCACATTGTGCCCAGCTGATGCCTTCCACATGCTGATGTTGATTACTTGTGATTAAAACCTGAAAGAAACCAGACATCACGTCTTATAAACATACAGTATTTATCAAAAAGATATACAAAAAGATTTAACCAACCATGAAATCATACTAAGATGTTGAATATACAGAATAGATCTATGATTTCCTCAATACTGGGACCTAAAAACATGACTTTTTAACTCACTTAGTCATGTTACTTCTCATTAAATGGTCATTAAATCATTTAGACTCCATAACAAATTATGACTGGAAAGAAATTATCATCATACTATCTGGAATTCCGTTACCTTATGTGAATTTTAATCCAATAATTTAAGTATTAAAATTGATCAAAATATTTCAGAAAACAAAAACAATCGTACACAGCCCAGCCGGCGTATCTGACTCATCGGGTGACGCAGGATCGCAGAATGACCATATGCACAGTCGCTGTCAGTTTTTCTGAGTCGACAGTTAATCGTTCACTTACCTGATAACGCTGGACAATTATCTTTTCGTTCAATTTTTCGTTCTTCCTTGTCAAAATATTGTCTGTCTGTAAGCAGCTCTTCCCACTTCCGCAATGCAAGTTCAGTCTTTGCGAAACATCGAACCCGATCTTATTTAATTAAAGTTGACAACAGTGGACAAAGCAGCAAATTTTATTTAATAGAAATATGACTCAGTGATCTTTAAAAAAAAGCCCACACAGTTGGCTATATCTTCAAATTTTATCAAAACATTGGACAACTTAGAGCATTATAAAGTAAATCTACAATCAGTTACCTTTGATCTAAATCTATATAGCTAGCTTTTACACATCTCCGAATTGTATCATTTCTTGTCTATATATAAACATGTATTTAGAAAATATTAATTTAATCAGAAATCTAATTGATATGTTTCTGATTTCATACGTTCCTTCTAATATTACTTTTTATAATTAAGGTCTTCCGTCTTCAGCGGAAGACCTTCTTGTTATTCTTAGGTTTCTTTTTCACTTTTATTATTAAGGTCTTCCGTCTTCAGCGGAAGACCTTCTTGTTATTCGTTTGTTTCTTTTCCACTGTTTTTAGGGTCTTCCGTCTACAACGGAAGACCCTTCTATTATTCTATTGTTTTTTTTTCACTTTTATTATTATTATTCTTCTTCCTTTTTCTTTACAATTTTTGTGCAGAAGATTTCTCGGAGATGGCTCGACCGATTTACTTGAAAATTTCAGAGATGATGTATCTTTATCTAAACCTTATACGTTTTTTTCATTTTTTGGAAATTCACTTCCGGTCGGAAGTTATCGCCCTTTCAGTGATTTTCAGAGGGTCTCCTTGTCCATGAGTAAACTCAAAAACGACATTAGCTACAGACTTGAAATTTTCAGCGATGATAGACGACACATTGCTGAATTGCACAGTGGATTTAAAATTTTTCAGAAAGGTCCAATATGGAAGCTCGGTAGGGGTCAAAATCTAGGACACGAATCATGAGTGAATTTTGGAGACATTTTGTGTCATATCTTTTGAAGTATTATTATTTTGTTAAGACATACTGAACAATATTTGTGGGGAATGCAAAGATCTTTAATATGATACCAAAAAAAAAGTGCTGACTCATCACCATTCAGGAGAAAAAGGGGCCAAAAGTATTCATTCAATAACTGTTTAGCAATCAATTTTTTGTTATACATTACTGAAGCAAAAATGTTTATCTCAACAATCTTCAACTGTATATTATGATTTTTAGGTCGTATATTACATGATTAGGGGCCACAAGGGGCCAGAATGCGGAATCTTTGACGCTTTATATCTCAGAAGTGAGAAATATTTTGACAAGTAATATTGAACAAAAGATGTTCAAAATCATGTTCTGAACAATATGCAAGCTTTCATTTTTCGCTAAACGTCCCCATTAGGGAGTTGAAGGGTTGGCCCCTAGATATCTCTTTTGCGAATAACTCGAAAACGAAAAAGAATCTCTGAATAG
Source organism: Saccostrea cuccullata (assembly GCF_032062105.1). Classification (NCBI taxonomy): domain Eukaryota; kingdom Metazoa; phylum Mollusca; class Bivalvia; order Ostreida; family Ostreidae; genus Saccostrea; species Saccostrea cuccullata. Next base: position 24,048 of record NW_026929467.1, on the reverse strand, counting down.
TTGTTGAACAAAAAGTGTTCAATATCCTAAGAGCTTCAAGATGAAATCCAGAAAAAGGGGCTGGGCACTCAAATTAGGGGCTAAAAGGGGCTAAAAGTCTTTTTTCGATAACTCTTAAACAGTCAATATTTTGTTATATATTACTGAAGCAAAAATGTTTATCTCAACAATCTGCAACTGTATATTATGATTTTAATGTCGTATATTACATAATTAGGGGCCACAAGGGGCCACAATGCCAAAACTTTGACGCTTTATACCTCGAAAGTGAGAATTATTTTGATAAGTAATATTGAAGAAAAGATGTTCAAAATCATGTTCTGAACAATATGCAACCTTTCATTTTTCGCTTAACGTCCCCATTAGGGAGTTGAAGGGTTGGCCCCTAAATATCCCTTTTGCGAATAACTCAAAAACGAAAAATAATCTCTGAATAGTTGTTGAACAAAAAGTATTCAAAAACCTAAGAGCTTCAAGATGAAATCCAGAAAAAGGGGCTGGGCACTCAAATTAGGGGCCAAAAAGGGGCTAAAAGTCTTTTTTCGATAACTCTTAAACAGTCAATATTTTGTTATACATTACTGAAGCAAAAATGTTTATCTCAACAATCTGCAACTGTATATTATGATTTTAATGTCGTATATTACATAATTAGGGGCCAAAAAGGGGCCAGAATGCTAAATCTTTGACGCTTTATATCTCGAAAATGAGAAATATATTGACAAGTAATATTAAACAAATGATGTTCAAAATCATATTCTGAACAATATGAATCCTTTTATTTTTCGCTAAACGTCCCCATTAAGGAGTTGAAGGCTTGGCCCCTAAATATTTCTTATGCAAATAACTCAAAAACGAAAAAGAATCTCTGAATAGTTGTTAAACAAAAAGTCATCAAAATCATGATAGCTTTCAGATGATATGAAGAAAAAAGGGTTGATCCCTAATGTTTGGGGCCGTGAGGGGCCAAAAGTCGATTTTTTAAAAGTCTTTAATGTTCAATGTCCTTTTACAGATTATGGAAAATCATTACTTTAGAAAGAAAATCTCAATCAAAATCTTATCTCATCTTATCAAGAATCGGACGGAAGACCCACTCGTTGCTCGCAACGAGATCGTATCTAGTTCTTATTATTTTTTTTCTCACCGATTTTGTGCACGCGATTTCTCGAAAACGGCTCGTTAGATTTTTATGAAACTTTCAGGTCTGATAGAACATATTAAAAACTTGATGCATTTTTTAAAATTTTGATTACGTCACTTCCGGTTCGAAAATTTTCGCAATTTTGTGATTTTTAAGGGTCATTTTGGCCGTCGCTCTTCTTAAAAACCGCTCATCACAGGAAGATGAAACCTTGTCTGGAAGATAGAGCAACAAATGTAGATTTGCATTGTGTTGTTAACTTTCACCGGAAGTACTGCACGTTAACGCTCGGTATGGTCTGAAAAAAGCCATATTGAGCGTTTCAAAATTTCTTACACTTTTTCTATTATATCGTTTTACTTGTAAATATTTTGTTTAAACATATAGAACAAAAATTGTGAAGAATTCTAAGATCTTTCAAATGATATCTCGAAAAAAGGGCTGACCCCTGAAATTAGGGATCTGGAGGGGCCAAAAGTTTTTACTTGATATCTCGAAAAGTATTGAGAATTTGTAATACTTCAAAGAAGCAAAGTTGTTCAAAATGAAAAGCTTAATCTATCTGAGTCGTCAAAATACGTCCGGTTCGTCACTTCCGGCCAAACCGGAAGTAGTCAAAAACGGGTATTTTTGCCGTTCTTGTCAAGTTTTTTGGGTAACATATGTCTCTGGGAGCATAAAAATTAATTTTCCGTCCGTCGTCGTCACTTCCGGTTAAACCGGAAGTAGCAAAAATTGCTTATTTTGGCATTAATTAACATAGCTTTAGAGGATTCAAACCATTTCTAGGCGTTATTTCTCATTTTTGTTGAAAATGAAAGCTACTTCCGGTCAAACAGGACGGAAGACCTACTCGTTGCTTTGCAACGAGCTTTGCTCTAGTTATTATTATTATTCTTTTTTTTCTTACCGATTTTGTGCACGCGATTTCTCGGAAACGGCTCGGTGGATTTATATGAAACTTTCAGGACTTATGTAACATTACGTGAACCTTATGCATTTTTTTCCGATTTGATGACGTCACTTCCGGTTCGGAGATACTGTCGATTTTATGATTTTTGAAGGGTCAGATTGTCCTCGAACGTTCTAAAAAATGGCTATAGATAGAAACGTGAAAATTTCAGGTATGATAGTCCAAAGTCTATAGATATGTAAAATTTATTTCATTTTTATCTGAAGTGCCGCACGTCGGCGCTCGGTATGGCGCAAAAATAGTCCTATCGCGAATTTCAAAAATTTTACCACCTTTTCTACGATATCTTTTTACCTGGAAATATTTTGTTAAAGCATGTAGAACAAAAGAAGTGTAGAATTCCAAGATCTTTCAAATCATTTCTCGAAAAAAGGGCTGGCCCCTAAAATTAAGGGACTAGAGGGGCCGAAAGTTTTTTCTTTATATCTCAAAACGTATTGAGAATTTGTAATACGTCAAAGAAGCAAAGTTGTTCAAAATGTCAAGCTCAATCTAACGGAGCCATTAGAAAACGTCCGTTGTCGTCACTTCCGGCCAAACCGGAAGTAGTCGAAAAACGCGTATTTTTGCCGTTCTTAACCCGTTTTTGGGTAACATATCTCTCTGTGAGCATAAAAATTAATTTTCCATCCGTCGTCGTCACTTCCGGTCAAACCGGAAGTAGCAAAAAAGGCTTATTTTAGCATTAATTAACATATATTTAGGTGATTTATACATTTTTGGGCGTTTTTATTCATTTTTGTAAAAATGAAAGTTACTTCCGGTTACTTCCGGTCAAACAGGACGGAAGACCTACTCGTTGCTTTGCAACGAGCTTTGCTCTAGTTATATATTTATTGCTTACTATTAATCACATGTACTAGGATAACTTTATTTTTTTGGTATTCTTGACCAGGTACATTACATGTACTGTCATAATTATTTATGCTAATATTTCCCCAACAATACATTACACAATATCTGAAAGTTATGTGATAATCTCCCTATTCTTTAAAGGAGAGAGAGAGAGAGAGAGAGAAGGAATGCACACACAAAGGTTCTTTCCCTTATTGGTATAATAATCCAGATCTATCTATTCACTCAGAGTTCCACAGATGGTTCGTACCTTGTACATGAATGGGGGTAGTGGAATGAGTCCATGCAACTCCCATTATAAGAGCTTGTTGATCAAACCAAAAAATTATCGACAGAGAAACTAGTCATCAACTTTTTTCAAAGTCGTGAACTTTTTTCCAGAAAAAAATTGTCTTCTCAATTATGTGGGTTCTCAAAGTGTTCAATTTGTAGAGCAAATTAATCTCAGCATTTGTTTTTCACTTATGCCTGTTCTGAACAAGCTAAAAATTAAAATCACAGCAAAATACAGAAATTCTGTAAGTATTTATTTCATAATTAATTAGATATTAAATACAAAAGAACATGATGCAACATAATATCAATAATCCCTGAGGACAGTAGAGCTTTCTCTCTCTTCACTTCAATGTCTGCGGGAGGTGACTACCACCATTTTTCGTATTGTATTCTCTGTCTCGGCACTCCAACAGACTCCAGTATATTTTCCATGTCACGTATCATGGGAGGTGGACCGCATATAAACACAGTAAGGTCATGTGACTTCATCCTCTCTACCTCAGACTGGATGTCATCACGGCAGATTCTATGACCTGATAATGATAAAACACTGATATAAATCAATCAATTAAAATAAAAGATTTAAAAAAGTAAAATTTTACTATAGTATATATTCACATTTGCAAATGTCTTTCTCTGAGATAATTTTACAGGTAACAATAAGGAGATGAAGTTGAGTTTCAGTATCAAGAACTCTGATATCTAGAAAACTAGGAATCTATCAGTGATTTGAAAGTCTCAACAACTATTTTCTTATGGTAATTTAACCTCATTATCTAGAATAAATGTATTATTCTTTTTCTGTTTATCTCATTTTTTTAAAGTAATTAACAGAAACTGCAAATAATTGGCATTTTTCTAAGTCCAAGGGGCATAACTCTGTCAAAATTTGCTCGATTGTATTTTAAACAGAAGCAGATCTAGATATTCTTTTATTATTGTATTACAAACAGAATCAAATTAAAATAACAGCAAAATTACAATGGATATTTAGCACTCACACACCCATCCATACATCCATTTACATTTTAAATTAATATGATATTTTTAAATATTCTTAACATAAATCTGTATAGCAAATTTCACTCAGTATGTGCAACCTCTACAGAGAAAACTTGAGGTTCTGTGAGCACTGAGATCACAAAATGATACCCCACCTTCCATATGATTATAATGGCAGAGAGCATGATTTGCCTGGGAGACCCAATATAAGTGTCAGATGAAAAGGTAAAATAGGAGGTCACAATGTCATTAAGTAACAAAGAATCTGTGAAAGTATCATTAAATTTCATTCAGTGGTATTGGAGGAGTCAATGGATTAGGGATGTGTACCCTTCAATATTAAAATAAAAGCTAGTGTCCATGTTCTGTTATGAGATACCCAAAATATGTGTCCAATCAAAAAGTAAAATATGAAGTGCACAATGGCATTATGTAATAAATATTTTGTAAAAGTATCATTAAAATTTCATTCTGAAGTATAGGAGGAGTAGCTGATAAAAGATGGGTACTCTTAAGTGTAATGGATGGATGACAGGATGGATTTACGGACAGCTAGACAGACACTACCAGCTCTATATACCTCCATGCTCTTTAAGCAGGACTTATTATGAAGGGAAACTGAAAATAATTGGTAATTTTCTAAGTCTAAGGGGCATAACTCTGTCAAAAATTGCTCTATTGTACCTTGAACAGGACCTGACCTAAATATTCTTATGATTAATCTGTAATCCAAAGAACATGGTTCACTTTTGCCTTTTCTGGCCCTTGTGAATTTCTGAAAAACTGAAACTGCTTAGTTTTAGTTAACAATGCATTAAATATCACTTACATGTTTCAATGGATTGCGTATCTATCAAAAATGACGTCATTTTCTGGCTATAAGTCAATGTATTATTACGTCATTAATTGCGTCAATCTCCTCATATTCTGAAAATGTCCACAAAAACGGCCAATTTTTAAAGCTATTTTTCGATATTTAATATAGAGCGCAACCTCTGATCTAAAATATGAAACTAGAAAATGATAGAAATGTTTCTGAGGATTAATAGACATGTTTTATTTTTCAGATCAAAGAGTGCGCTCATATTATTTTTCTTCATTGAAAGCACTCAAATATACCTATTTACCGTAAAATTCAAGAACATTGCAATTTCAAGAAGCCATTTCTCCAAGACCTGGACTTTTAGGAGAACATTTTTAATAGGAAATGAAAGCACCTAGTCTCTATTTTATTTTAATGTTTCAAATGGAACATCAAGTTGTAGTCTGATTGACTACAACTATATAACTATATATATGGTATATCTACAGCGCCATTTTATGCATAACATGAACAGAGTTCTTTCATTTCATTATGTGCACCCTCTGCTAAGAAAATGAATGGAAACTGTTGGTGGATCAACAGATAGACAGACAGACAGCAGCAAAGCAATATGTCCTCCTTTTTTTGGAGGGGGCATCAAAAATAGGAATTGCAATTCATACGTGCCTCAAGGCACCCTTGTGCTATTACATGTAATGCAGCAATTCTCTAAAAACTGCTTTTTCTGTAACCGTGTCCACCATTATGTTTGCAGTTGAAGTGGTGAAGCAAATCAGACTTCTACTGGTACTTTCTTTAATAAATACCTTGAATCTCACTGCTCATCTCGGACTTGTCTTTGGTTATAAAGCTCTTATAAGACAGGAACCCTGGGTTCTTTATACACAATCTTTTAATGTCCTCCTACAAAAATGAGAACTCAGAATCATGCAATGAGTGTTTAATAATACTAGATAAAGTCAAATATTGTTCTTTATTTCAATGAAAAGAATATCTTCATTTTACAGAAAAGAAACAACCAAAAAAATACATGAAAAATAAGTTCATCCATGGATGATGCACTGTAGAGTAAAGACACATGTTTAGGGGAGTTTGTCCAATGGGATTCTAGAAGATCGGTCACATGACATAGGATGCTATGAATAGGATTGATTCCGATGCCCCCCGCTATTAGTAGAAGGTCAGGTGAAGGTTTCTCTGGGTCAGGATCAAAGTAAACATCACCACCGACTCGGATCTGAAGCTCAGTACCAACTTTACACTAAAAAAAGAATTAAAGAATTAAGAACATGTAAACTATATCAATTTATCAAAGAGAAAACAAACATTTCATCCAGAGAATCTCAAATTACGGACATACTCTACCCCTTCCCCCCTCCCCCCACCACCACCATTTATTTCATTTGATTACCTTACCCATATCGAAAATAAATATAAAAATAATAGATTAAAATAATACAAAAATAATACAAAAAAAGTATATTTTTAATGACCAAATTTGGAACCCTTTTTATCTTGGTTCCAAATTAGGTCAAAAATAATACACTTTCTTAGAAATGAAACACAAAAAATATATTTTTAATATACTTTATTTCTCAGTAAAAATACAAAAATAATACACTTGATGTATTTTTTCTGTATTATTTGGAGCACCTTGAAAAAAAAATAGGAAAATAATACAAAATGTATTAATTTTGTATCAGTCTATTATTTCTGTATTATTTGGAGCACCTTGAAAAAAATAGGAAAATAATACAAAATGTATTAATTTTGTATCAGTCTATTATTTCTGTATTATTTGGAGCACCTTGAAAAAAATAGGAAAATAATACAAAATGTATTAATTTTGTATCAGTCTATTATTTCTGTATTATTTGGAGCACCTTGAAAAAAAAATAGGAAAATAATACAAAATGTATTAATTTTGTATCAGTCTATTATTTCTGTATCATTTGGAGCACCTTGAAAAAAAAATAGGAAAATAATACAAAATGTATTAATTTTGTATCAGTCTATTATTTCTGTATCATTTGGAGCACCTTGAAAAAAAAAAATAGGAAAATAATACAAAATTAAAATGTATTAATTTTGTATCAGTCTATTATTTCTGTATTATTTGGTGCACCTTTAACATTAAAATAGGAAAATAATACAAAATGTATTAATTTTGTATCAGTCTATTATTTCTGTATTATTTGGAGCACCTTGAAAAAAAAATAGGAAAATAATGCAAAATGTATTAATTTTGTATCAGTCTATTATTTCTGTATTAAAATCGCATTTAAAACAAAAAAATCTAAAAATAATACATTCTGAAAAATACAAAAAAAAGTACATTTAGGAGTTCAAAAAAGGTACAAGAATGATAGACAAAAAGTACATAAAAAAGCTTTAAATAATACAAAGCAGTGCCTAGAAAAGTACTAAAAACGTGAAAAACTTTTTCTTAAATGCAGCTTTCAATCAGATTTTAAAGAGAAATGTCTTTAGATTACTGATTTAGTTACTTTTTGTGCAATTATCTTGATCTTTTCTGTCTTACATACAGTATTCACTCTTCAATTGTCCTCATTTCTAAGTCATGTTTTATCAATCTTATTGTCTTTGTAAATTGTACATTTATAATGAGATATGAATTCAAAAGTCTAGATCTTCTCTCTGCTTTGGGGTTTCTTTTGCACAGCACTTTACTTTGTTGAAGAAGTACATCTCCAGTTTTCTCACTGTCATCCTGCTTGGTCCTGCATAATCTACAAAATAGAATATCAAAATGTACTGAGGTGTATCAAAATTAGATGCACAGACACACACAAAAAGAAATCTTCACATGATTAGCTGATATTGTCAATGTTACACACCTGTAATGCCTCAAGGGGTAGGGTGGGAGGGTGGGTGGGTGTCCTATTCCTCTATAACTAATCAGCTTTTCTTCTATGGCTCTGCAGAGGCACTCAAACTGTAAAAGTAATGATGCTGATAAATGTTTTGCAGAACAGGTAGAAATACAGAGCATTAAAAAATGAAAATATAAAACTGCCAATACACCTGACTGGAATTTTTCATGGCAAAATATTCTACAAATTGAGCCATTACCCCCCCCCCTTTTATTGGGGGGGGGGTCATTTGATTTGAAATCTTAAAGTGATATTGGGCAAGGGAAATACAGATCATCATATATTGATATAAAAAATAATTAGTTTGTGCCAAAAAAAATCTTTCTTATCACCTTCTTCTCAAGTCATTTTTGAAATAAATTATAAGTATGCTAAACCATAAATCCATGAAGTTTAGTTGCAATGATTACCCCCCCCCCTTCACATTTCAAAATTTGAATGGTTGTGCCAAGGTGATTTTATCTGTTATTATTCCATGTTTAGGCCTGAGGGATAGGGTGAAATTAATTTTTAAGTCATTTTTGGTCCATGTAAATAATATCATTTGCCATTGAAAGCCCGTAATTATCCATACAATTCAAGATAGAAAGTAGCATTACAAAACTCTCTTTCGCCACAAATCCAATACATCTGCATTTAAGGTTATCCGATCCTCAGGTTCTGAAAATCAGGCATTGAGTAATTGAAAATGCTCACAAAGATGTCTCTAAATTCTCAAATTAAAATGTATTTACCCGCGGTGTTTTTTAAACTTCATCTTTAAATTTAATCATATTATATAAGGAAAATTAGTAAATCTCAAATAATTTTTCAGGAAATGCGATTTGAACTACCTACTGCATATTTTTTAATTAATAATTGATCAAGAAATACATTTTAGGAATTAAAATCCTAGGTATCCAGGCTTTTAAAGAAAATTGCATGATTTTTACACTTATTTGGTACTTTACTTTCCCCTCCTTACTTCCATCGTTTCATAATGCATAGTGTATGAAGTGTTTCCTTTCAAAGAAAACACCGTAAATCACTTCTAATTTCAAATCATGCTTATAATCATTGGTAACTAAGGCTAAATTAAAAGAAATTTGATTTTATTTAAATATGCAAGGTTAACTTAATTTTATGAGGTACAAATGTCAAATTTTTTAATACCGTTTGTTAAAACTTTAAAGAACATTGAATCATAGGTAGAGGCATAAAATGAAAATTGTTGCATGAAAAAATTTTATTTTCAAGCTTTATTTTAAGACTTTTTGAATTAAATTATAAATTAAAGAGTTATCCTTCCTGGCTGAGGATCGTATATCCTTAATTTGACCTACTATAAATTGTTTATAAAAGATAACATTTATTAATCTACATTTCACATTTTAAAAATTGAAACTACTGTGCTATTTTATGTAAATTCTTACCGCATATGGCGTTGTTTACACCAGCAAAGCCAGGGCATGATGCATGAAAAACGCCAACCTCCTTCCGTTTTCGCTTTTCTTTGTTTATAAATGTGATCCATGCTAACATGCTGTAGCTAAACATCTATTTTCTACCAATTTCATCGGCGAATATTTGCTAAATTTTATTAAACATCACCAACTCTCTCAATTCGGTTCGTCGATCTATTTTTCAAAATGGCGTGGGTAAATTACCGTTAACCAATCAGAGAAAAGCAAAGAAAAATTTTAAAATCTGACCAATCAAATAGCTCCTTATTTACGAAGATTGCCGATTTTTAAATATAAAATATTTTTAACAGTCTACAGTCTAGACGAACTCCAAAAACAGCGTGAACTCCGAAAAAGAAGTCTTTGGCTCCGTCATGCATTGCGGCAAAATGGCTTCCGGTGTAAACAAACGATGGATTGTCGTTCGCTTTCTCCAAAAATACGACCGAGTAATGGCTGTATTTAGTATACTGTGACTGGATTTTATTTTTTTTTAAATAAATAATTGCACTTATTAAATTATTTAGTGGTTATTGACTTATTTATCGCTCTGTATTCTTGCATAATAGTGATTTGGGATATACGTACGACACCGGGATTCAATAAAGTCGGTAAGAATTAATTTTCTAACTTAATTTATTGTCCCCTTGATTTAAATTTATGCCATTCCTACTATAAAGATGCTTAAATTTTACTTCTAAGACACTTATATATCGTTTTTTTTTTTTTAATGAAAAACCGCACAATTTTGGCGGCGGAGCAGAGATATTAACAGGTTCGATTTGAGAAGACTTTTTAACCGTAATTTTAAAAGAATGATTTTTTTAGTTCTTAAACTCATAGATTATAATTCTAAAATGTTTTCATGATTATATCTATTCATATGTGAAAACATTAGGTATATAGCGATAGTGATAACTAACGCTCTCAATATTCAGATGTCATACGGGATTATATGACGAAATAATATTACAAATAGGTAAAAATTTGGTCAATGTTTAACAGTTACAACATATATATCATATTGTTAAATTTTACATATTTTTCCCTTTTATTATATATTTAATTCCCAAACGTTTATTTTTCTTTGTATTTGATCTAACTTGAAACGTGAACTTTCTTCAAAAAAGCCTCGGAGGAAATGTGGAAACTGAATGGATTCTCATGTAACTGTCACCTGATCGACTCTTATTTATTATTAAAACCATCAATTCAGTACTTTTTTAATTATTGGTAAGATGTATTTTCAATGCAGTTGCTCATTGCTGATCTAAACATGCTGAAATGGGTCGTGCTGAAATTCATTCGTACACGATAGACATGAAAAACAGAGGAAATTCGAACTGAAAATTCGCCAGCGTTCCTTACTTACAAAATAAACTTCTAAAATCAGTAAAAATAGTTCTAAAATGACTAACTTAGTCACTACAAACAAATTATCAACCACAGAGGTGTTTTCATAAGATTACGACTGTTTAATTTGTATTTTGTATCCTACTAGTTCGATGTCTGGCTGAACCTCGAAGTTGGTCAACTTTGACTTGAAATTAAAAACTATTTGCACATGAAATCAAAATTCTAACAAATACGTTTTCTAAAACCATTTATTATTAATCGTTTCTGAGAACTTACATTATTGTAAGGTAATCCAATTTTTTGCAAAAACACTTTTTATAAGAGCCCACTTTTCACGATTTTTCACCGTTTTTTATATAACTGCGCATGCGTTGGACTCGTTTTTTGGAGTCTTTTCTGGACTGAAATTCTCACTTCCGTTAACGCCGTTTTTGGAGTTCGTCTAGACTGGTCTAAGGAAATTTATTTATGTACGAAGTCTAATAAGTAATATGGAATCAATATAATAAACCCTTGATAATTACTAGAATAATTATTAGGAATCATTTCTTATAATCGTTATTTTTGTTTTTAAGAAATTTTCCGATTACAGATGAGAAAGATTTCTGGTCAGCCATATTGTTTTGTTTTTTTAATCACTAGTATACAAGTTGACCCGTATAATAGACCATAAAGTTCAAGAAGAAGGGTCAATTTAGTGTTAAATCTAAAGCAAAATAGCAAGGCACAGAGCCATGCCCCCTTTTCTCGGCGCCATGTCCTATTTTCCTAACAAAAAATTAATAAATATTCCCAGTGTAGGCAATATTCCTTAGCTGTTCTGTTTATTCAGTGCATACTGATAATCTCTTGTTTACATAACGCAACCAAGTGTGAATTCACGACAGGAAATCACTTCACGCTTGAACACAAGCACACAGCCACCTGGCTAATTAACATGCCTCAGGCTGTCAGGGTAGAAGATTTAACTTGAGAAACTGTCATTTGATTGCATTGATTATGCAAGAATTAGCCCAAGATCAAAGATAATTAACTTGTAAATTATTAACTAATTAAAATCAGGATCGTTTTTTTTTAAACTGAGAGTAGAATTAAACACAGAGTTGAAGAAAAACTGATATTTTATCTGAATAAAAACAACTTACATTACAACTACTAGAATAATTAAATTGACTGTACTACTACACAAATAACACAGTCCAAGCAGGTTAAAAAAATTAATACTTCCAAACTTTAATAATTTTTGCACATGTTTCAGCTAATTTTCTCTAGTGTAAATATCTATCTTAAACACACTGATAATTTAAATTAGGAAACCTACTACTTGCACATCCCTTTCTAGACTTGAACATTGTCAGCTCATTTCTTGAAAGTTATTTAGGATAATTTGAATATGATTCCTTCTCTGAGTGAAAAAATGCACATATATACTAAAATCTGAAGAAAACATCGTATGCATGGTAATAGCTAGTTGGGACTTTCCATGTGCACAGGTAAATCACGTAATTTCTGAATTGTAGTATGATGCAATCATTTGTTAGCCTGCAAGACCACCTGTTGTGTGATAGATGTAAACACGTGAAAGATGTAAACCCGCTGAAAAGTCAATGTAAACCCGCTGTAAAATCTTCATGCCCAAGACGGAAATATTTCTCTGGATTACCACTGATTGAGATTAACATAAATTTTAGTACCAATTAATTATTTAAGTTCTTTATAATTGGATACCAAGATTCCTGAAAAAAAATATATAATAAAAATTTTCTAAGTACCGGGTATGCTATAAACTTATAAAAAAAAAGCAGCAGACATTTTGCAAGGAATTTCTCTAAAATTTATAAAGTTCATACTCATAGAGACAAATGTAAATAGAAAATATGTCTTAATTTACCCCCCCCCCAACAACAAAAAGAAATAGAGACCAAATATATGGAATTTTCTGTAAATGTACTAAAATCAAATTTGATACAAAAAATACTGACTGTCTTTCTGTAAAATTACCAAGTCCAAATTTAATATAAAAATAATACAGTCTAACTGTAAGGTCTTTTCTATAAATTTACAAAGTCCAAATTTAATATAAAAATAATACAGACAAAATCTGTAAAATTACTAAGTCTAAATTTGATATAAAAATAATACAGACAAACTGTCTGTAAAATTATTAAGTCCAAATTTAATACAGAAATGATACAGTCTAACTGTATAGACTTTTCTGTAAAATTACTAAGTTCAAATTTGATACAGAAAAAATACATTTGGAAAAAATACAAAAATAATACACTGAATAAGTCCTGAAAAAATACAAAAATAATACACTGAAAATAATCTAAGTCCAAAAAAATACAAAAATAATATACTGTACAAAATCAGTCAAATTTTAATACAAAAATGATATACTGAATTTTTTGTGATAGGAAAATAATATATTTTTTCTGTATTATTTTACGAAAGTACAAAAATGAATGTATTAAAAATATATTAAAAATATACTTTTCTGTATTATTTTTTGATATGGGTAATCTCACCATTTCATTGAGATTAAAGTACATGTACACGTAAAAGGTAGATGGGTAGACAAAAAGCTGTTGTCAATGGTTTAGATGTGTTTTGAAGATAATCTGGACACTTAAAAAAAACTTTTTTCTTGTATTTGTACAAATATGTATTGTAAGTTAAATTCAATGTGCATTTTAAAATAAAACTTAAATGGCACATTTTATCTATTTTTATTTTAAATCACTTGTGCACCCATGTGTACTATATCATAATTTCAAAAAAAAAATTATTATATATAATAAGTCTGGGCAAAAAATTACATTTGTACCTTTATTATACAACAACTGTGTACATGTACATACATTAAGGCAGTTCACCGACAATATTTTGTTTCTTGTGTATTAAGAAGTCGAAAAAAGCTGAGTCAGTACAATGTACCTTTTCGTGGATCCACTTTGCTGGAGGATGATCGCTGTACTTGACTGCTAGGTCAAGAGTTCCCTCCCTTTGAAGAATTCCTGGTGATGAACACATTGAGAAGCCTCCAACTTTTTCCAAACCTGGCAGGAAGGTGTCTACCCTGTTATAGAAAAGATGAACACATTATTAACTTTCTTCAAACCTGACAAAATGTCTGTGCTGCTATAGAAAACACATCATCTCAACAATTTTTGCTGAGAATTTACAGGGAAAATGATAAAAAAAAAAAATTAAAAATATATTTTTTGTTTCAACAATTCTTTTTTTATTTTTAACAAGTATAACTCATAATTATTCAAACAGAATATATGCAAATTCATAGTCTTCTCAAATTGAGTAGGAAACATTGTTTCAAACAAGAGGTTAGAAATGTTCTTTTTAAATCCAATATCTTACACAATTAAGTCATTTGGAAAAAAAAATGCAAATGTTTTGTCACTTTTACAAAAATTACAGCCCATTAGAAATGCAAAGTAATTCTTAAGCTTTCCCGACAGCTTATGGAACAAACTACAAAAGTGAAAGGAGAAAGAGAGAGAGAAAGGCAGAGATGATAACCTAGCTATCTCACCACTGGCCTGCCTTAAAGGATAAGGATCTTTCATGTACTTTCAGGGTCAGACCTTTGACTGTAGTGGACTCATCACGCATACCTATAACTGTGGCTACAGACACCACCTGTAATAATCAACATGAAAAACACCTGTAATAGTACGGAAACATGCATCAACACAAAACTATTGAGAAAGCACTTGAGATAATCAATCATAATGGCAAATGAAACATTAAATTGTACAGAAAGCAGCTGTAATAAAGAACAAAAAGTGGTAAGGGACATTCCATGTTTAAAGATCATGAAGTTAGCCAGCTTAATTAACAAAGAAATGAGTACAAAATAATAGTACAATTCTCTGTTATCCTTGGACATTCAGTAAGGCATGTTACATAATTAGCATCTGATATTTACACAGCCTTTTATACTCTGTTGAAATATACATTCTGGAGAATGTCAACTAGTGTATCAATGATCCAATGATAGCATTTTGCATGGCAGAGAGGTGGGGCTTAAGTTGTCTCATCGTTATCAACAATTTAAAGATGCTGATGTTAATATTAATTTCTTTACCAGTGAGAATATTTATTCGCCATTTGAGAGACTTTAATTAGGCATAGTGTCGAGAAAGTCACGCCCTACTGAAAGTCCAAGGTTAACTGAGAATTGTACTAACATTTGAAATAATTTTGAAAACAAAATTTTCAATATGTCACTGCATTTGACTTTTGATGTATAATGTAGTGTTTGTTATAATCTGGACTTTCTAAGTTAACCTGATCCCTGGAATTCTCCGCTGTTCTCTGGAGATGGTCAGACTTAGTGGACATCAGATGTATTCTAAAAACAAAAATCATCATTAAGTATTTCTTTTTTGCTCACATTTTTAAGAGCAAGACATATTTTGGTATCTTTCAAGTTTGGCAGATCTTTATATTGAAACATGAATCAATAACTTATTCATTCAAATCACCACAAAAAGACAACAATTATAGGTGAACAACTCTATTGATAATCATATCTGATCTGTTACAGGCACTTGTTTCAGGTCTACCTTTTTCACAAAGGGATTGAGCTGTATGCATAAAAACAAAACAAATAACTGTGTTCACAGTATCTCAGTTGATTCAATATGCAAGAGCATGCTCTATGTATGTAAAACGAGGTACTAAGTTAATTTTGACAAACAAGATGAAACAAGAATATCAGCAGTCTCATTTGAAGTCATCATTTCGTTAGTTCTATATATAGTCCATACAATGACCTTAAGCAATACAATTTCTTGAGTCAAATGCAGACTGGCGATTTTCATTATATATATTTGTTAGTCCATTATATTCATACTCTGAATTGACAACCGATTTTTTTTATTATTTCCCAATAATGACAAGGAGCACACTTGCAGTGTGACTGGTCGGCAGGGGATGCTCATTCTTCAATGACACCTGATCCCACCTCTGATGTTTTGGAGGTCCGTAATTGCTCCGCTCCTATTTAGTAACAGTTTAAGGACTTTTAATCTTGAATACTGTTCGTCATCTCCACAGGTACTTGGGTCTTGGTTTATGTATAATGTACCCTATTGGTATGTGAAAAAATCCTTCTTTTTTTAACATAGTAATAAGGTACATTATTGGCTACATATTTATGAACCAAGACCCAAGTAGATCTACCTGTGATGCTGAGCAGACGATTGATATAAAATATCTCAATGAAAGAATAAATAAAAGATTTAAACTTGTAGTCTAATCTACATGAAAAAATACATATTTTTAAAATACCTTTTCTGAAACAGAGTAGTCTTTCTGAACAGCCGATAAACTCCTTTAAAAGTCATTAGATTAGATAATCAGGACCTTGACTTGATAAGTTGATTCCGCTACTTTCACTTTCGGGGTTAGGCTAATATACGCGAACATGATAACATTGGATTAAGTATCCCCTAAACAGGTAAAAAGAAGCAATGTTTGTGTTATCAATTTTGTTATGTCGAAGGTTAGTAAGTAACTACGCCTGTAACTTATAGAAACAATATTTAAGGATTAAAAAATAAAATTAAAAAAAAAAGCACTGCAGGGAATTATTTTTGATTTTCTTTTGAATATTCTCTTCTCAGTTAACTGTTTAATTTAACTTGAATGTTATATGCTAGTGCACTGAAAAAATATTATGTATAATGATACAGCTTTCGAGAACCCTGTTTCATATTGAGATACATAAAATAAAAACTGTTTTTAAAAATCATTTTGAGAATTATTCAAAGAATATTACTTTGTCAAGAAATTGGTAAATAAAATAAAATAAATAAAGAATAAAATAATGATAATAATAACAATTTTTCAATTTCAATTTCAATTCTTTATTGGCACTAAAGCACATATTTATATACAGGAATGTGTTGTTAGCCATATACATGTATTACAAAATATTATACTATTGTAAGCTTGTTTCTAATATCAAAACAGTCTCTGATATATAGACAGATTTGTTTCGTAGATACAAAGTTATGTGGATTAAGCAAACAAGATAAGTTATTAAAATTTTGTAACCTTGAATACTTTTTTCTGACATTTTTATACACAGGACAATCAAGTAAAAAGTGTTTTTCATCTTCAACAATAGTTTTACATTGGAAACAAAATCTATTTTCTCTAGGAATGACAGGATTACAATATCTACCTGTTTCTACATACAACTTATATGCACTTATTCTTAACTTGGAAAGATAAGAAATTAAATTCTTATGAAGTGGAAAACACAAGTATGGTTGGATTTCCAGTTTCTTAGCATCATAGTTGAATAATTTACTATAAAATGACAGCTTACCGCATTGAGTATTGTTAATGGATTGGAGTTCAGAAAAAAAATTATTTTCAAAGAAATTTTTAAGTTTAGGACTAAAAGTTTTAAAATCTGTGTCAAAGTTAAAACCCAACATCTTCTGTATTGATTTTACACAACTTTGCCAACATTTTTTTTTTCACTGGCCAATCGAGTATCTTCCAAGTAAGCATTCTTGAGTAAGACATTGCAATTATTATTTGTTTTTGTTAATTTTTCCAATCTGGAATAATATTTAAAAGCAAGCTGGTAAATTTTGGTATGTACAGGGAAAACACCTAATTCAATTTTTGTTGCTAAGTTTGATGCATTATTATGGACACCTAAGATGTTTTTTAAGATAAAATTTTGGATTTTTTCAAAAGAAGTTTTATCAAAATTATTGGGATTTGTATTAAAATCAGAGATCCAAATTTCTGAGGAGTATGTTAAAATTGGAACAATAATTGATTCATATAGCTTTAACCACAAGCTGGGAGAGAGATTTGAGGCAAAAGGTAGTTTATGCTTTAAGGCAAAAATAAGCTTTTCTGGCTCTGGCAGCAAAGTAATCACAAACATGTTTTAAATTGTCATTTGATTGTAAAAATATACCAAGATATTTGTACTTATCAGTAATATTTATATTATAATTGTTATAATAAAATGCATAATATTTCTTTATTTTTCTTGTAGAGCAAATCATAACAATTTATATAATAATAAAAATTGAAATACAAATTGAAAAATTAAAGAAATATTAATAAATAGTTTTTTGTAAAGCACAATATATCCTCTCAACGGTATAAAAAATCAAACCTTGTTCAGGTTTTGTGAACCAAAATTATAAGATCGTTTTCCGGGGCGGGAGGGGGATGCTACATAATATTTGTTGAATGCAATGTCCTTTTTGAAAACCCATGCAATTTCCCTTCTACTGTTTAAATATGTTTTTACTTTTATATATGAGGGAAAGGGAGCACACATAGCACAGGCACTCGTTTCAGTAATAAATTTTTAACCCATAGTATAATAATAACACGTTAAATTATACTATGGGTAAAAAAAATATTATCGAAACAAGTGCCTGTGACACATAGTTACAAATTTGAATCAAATGAAAACTTAAAATTCATTTCATTTTTCTTAGTAAATGTCCAACCAATTCTTTTAAAGTATATTAAACTCTTATTCTTTTCCTTTGGACAAAAGGTTTCTAAAGAATATTGTACAATTTTTTAAATGTATCCATGGAGACAGAGAAAAGAACACCATAACGCTCACCTGAGTCACTTTGCCCTTCTGTTCTGCATCAGATTATGTTTGCCCTACATGCATATATTTATCTGTATTTGGCCCAGTCCATTAATATAACTCTGAACCGTTTTTTTTGGGGGGGGGGGGGTTATAATTTTAAACAATTAATATCTACATTACCTTTGGTAGTTCTGCGCATGACATAAGTTTCAGCTTTTCTCGTACAATCATGGTAGTTTTAGGAAATTTTTTTCTTTATATTTCAAAATATAAAATTTCGATTTCCTCTCAGAGCACCAACCTAGCTCCGGGAGCCATGTATTGAAAAAGTTAGAATTTCACACTACCTCTGAAATTTAAGCTTCAACACAAGTTTAAGCTTTTTTTGGTCACGTGGTTCTTATATTTTTTTTTTATATGACCCTACCTATTTTTAAATTAGATCTTTTTTCATGACACCAGCCTTTTTAATTGTCTTTTCTCGATTATCTCTCCTTGACAGGGACATGCTCTTCATTAAAAACAATATATAACCTCCTTTATCCACAGGTGCTTTGTACCAAGTTTGGTTAAAATCAAATCAGTGGGTCTTATGAAGAAGATAACGTTGAAAATGTGAAAAGTTTACAGACGGAAGGACAGATAGACGCCTTAGACGGACGGACAGACGCCGGACACCATTTGAACTTTCAGCATAGGTAAGCTACAAAGTGGCGTTATGTAACAAAAAGAGAAAAAAGGATTAACAACATATTTTGAAAGGCATAATAACGTGAAGTGAGCATGCTCTATGTATGAACAATTTCTAAAAGGAGGTAAATTATTGACAAACAAATTGATGAAAGAAGAATATTAACAGTATCCTTTAAAAAGTCATGATTTCGTAAGTTCTATGATCGATACCATGACCTTGTCAGCAAAATACAATTTATCATTTGAGACAAATGCTGATTGATGTTTTTATACTAATTGTTAGTCCATCATTTATTCACTGAATTGACACCGGATTCTTCTGTTATTTCCCGATCATGACAAGAAGCACACGGCGGGTCAACAGGGGATGCTCACTCCTCCATGGCATCTGATCCCACCTCTGATGTTTTGGAGACCCGTGTTAAATGCTCTGCTCTGCTCCTATTTTTTTGTTTTGTATTCTGGATTTTTGATTTTCAATACTGTTCGTTATGTTCATAAGTTTCATGGTAAAGTAATACTGTAAAATTAGTACTGTAATTTTTCAAAGATGTGCGTATTAAATTTCTATGTTTTCGAGGTTTGAACAAACTCAAAATCCACCATGAAATGCAAAAATATACACAACTACAATTCAATATTTCAACAAGAGGCCCATGGGCCACATCGCTCACATGAGAAGCTTTGACCATTCTCTTCTTTACCAGATTTCCCCCTTGTAATACATAATGCATCCCCACCTTACCCCACTGATCATAATTTAAACATTTTGAAATCTACACTACCCCAGGATCCTTCCATGTGTGCACATAAGTTTCAGCTTTTCTGGCCCAGTGGTTCTTGAAAAGAAGATTTTCAAAGATTTTTCCTGTATATTTCTATGTAAAACGTTTGCCGGCCATTGTGGTCCTACCCTTCCCCCGGGGGTTATGATTTAAACAATTTAAATCTACACTACCCCAGAATGCTTCCACATAAGTTTCAGCTTCTCTGGCCCAGTGGTTCTTGAGAAGAAGATTTTCAAAGATTTTTCCTATATATTTCTATGTAAAATTTTGATTCCCCATTGTGGCCCCGCCCTTCCCCTGGGGGTCATGATTTGAACAATTTAGAATCTACACTATACCAGGATGCTTCCACATTAGTTTCAGCTTTTCTGGCCCAGTGGTTCTTGAGAAGAAGATTTTCAAAGATTTTTTCCTATATACTTCTATGTAAAAATTTGATTCCCAATTGTGGCCCCGCCCTTCCCCCAGGGGTCATGATTTTTACAATTTAGAATCTACAGAACACTAGAATGCTTCCACATAAGTTTCAACTTTTTTGGCCCAGTGGTTCTTGAGAAGAAGATTTTGAAAATTTTTTCCTATATATTTCTATGTAAAATTTTGAATCCCAATTGTGGCCCCGCCCTTCCCCCCGGGGGTCATGATTTTTAAAATTTAGAATCTACACTACTCCAGAATGCTTCCACATAAGTTTCAGCTTTTCTGGCCCAGTGGTTCTTGAGAAGAATATTTTAAAAATTTTTCCTATATATTTCTATGTAAAATTTTGATTCCCCATTGTGGTCCCGCCCTTTCCCAGGGGGTCATGATTTGAACAATTTAGAATCTACACTATACCAGGATGCTTTCACATAAGTTTCAGCTTTTCTGGCCCAGTGGTTCTTGAGAAGAAGATTTTCAAAGATTTTTCCTAAATATTCTATGTAAAATTTTGATTCCCCATTGTGGCCCCGCCCTTCCCCAAGGGGTCATGATTTGAACAATTTAGATCTACACTACTCCAGAATACTTCCACATAAGTTTCAGCTTTTCTGGCCCAGTGGTTCTTGAGAAGAAGATTTTCAAAGGTTTTTCCTATATATTTCTATGTAAAACTTTGATTCCCCATTGTGGCCCCGCCCTTCCCCTGGGGGTCATGATTTGAACAATTTAGAATCTACACTATACCAGGATGCTTTCACATAAGTTTCAGCTTTTCTAACCCAGTGGTTCTTGAGAAGAAGATTTTTTAATGACCCCACCCTATTTTTGTCTTTTCTTGATTATCTCCCCTTGTGAGGGGACTTGGCCCTTTATTTTATCAATTTAGATTCCCCGACACCCAAGAATGCTTTGTACCAAGTTTGGTCAAAATTGGCCAAGTGGTTCAAGAGAAGAAGTCAAAAATAGGAAAAGTTTACAGACGGACAGACAGATGGACAGCTAGACAGACGGACAAAATGTGATCAGTAAAGCTCACTTGAGCCTTCGGCTCAGGTGAGCTAAAAATTACGAAATGAAATTTCCCAAACCATAAGTGTGCTTCAATCCTTGAAAATTTGATCCCACAAAAATACGTATTGATTTTACAATCGAATGCTTTTCATATTGTATTATTATGCATTATAACGCCTTTGGTTTTGCCATGTAACACCAACCTGCTTTTTAACTTCGTTTTAAAGGTTCTATAATGTCTGCTCTGCATCATATCACCTTGTTGTTTGAGCAAAGATATTTCAGAAAGTGTTACAAAAGAGCAGATCTTTATCGTTAAATAAATTCATTTCTTTCTGCAAATGAAGGAAGAAAAAAATCTCTAACGTAATTCACATGCATGAAATAAATGTCAACTTATTAAAGCCGTCCAAGAATTTGTATCAAGTAACATTTTATGTAATGTTATAAACAGTCCTTTAATTTCAGATTTCTAATATTCTATGAATTTGGTGTGGGCCATGGACATTCCCTGAGTGAAGATGATATCTTTGGAGAGCTTGTGTACAATACATGGCACATTTGTATATTCCTTATCACCGAAGTAAGTCTTTGACGTCATCAGTGCCGCGACATGCCTCAGGACGTCCAGAAAATTGGTATTATTATTCTCCAGTTTTCCATTTCCATAGAACTGTTCCACAGCCTCGTACAGATTTTTCAGTAGGTAGCTTCCCATTTCCAGGTTTCTAACAGCATAAAGACCTGATTAATTAGAAAAAAGATCGTCTAATCATAGTATGTCATATCATGGATAGTTATTGTCTCATTTTTAGAGACTTGAAAATCAAAACTTTAAGAAGCTCTGATATGATAAGAACCTTGTGGCGAGGCAAACATGATCAGCATGTCATTGTGACAGGGAACCCTCGTGATGACGTTCTTCTCGTGAAATAAACGGATTCCACGTGCCGGGTCCACAACATCACCTGACCCCAAACAATTCTTCTGAACTCCAGAACCATTATTTTCTATCGATTGTTTCTATTTGAAATTAAATTCATTTTTACTTATTTTCACTTCGTCTCATTTTTTCATATCCTTGTAATTCTTATAGCAGTAAGTTTCTCAAAGCGAAACAACTGAAACACAGTAAAGAGCTGGTATTAAATTAAAAAAGATTTCTATGACCAACTGAAGTATTTGGAATGAGAAATAAAAGTTTGACTTGGGGGGTTCAAATACTAGTACCTGACCAGTGGTTACCTTAGGGGGTCTATAACCCCCCAGCTTATCACCATCCTCCTCAGTATCAGTGTCAGACACATCTTCCTCAGAGACCAACTCTACTGTAAGATAGATGTAAAAAGTATCTTACTCCACTTGTAAAATAAATATAAAATTATTTAACTCTATTGTAAGTTAAATATAAAAAGTATCTAACGCTGCTTGTTCGATAAATGTAAAAAGTATCTAACTCGACTGTTAGATAAATGTAAAAAGTATGTAACTCCACTGTAATATAAATGTAATAAGCATCTAACTCTGCTTGTAATATAAATGTTAAGGATATTTGTAAATACATGTAGTATCAAACTCTATCTGTAAGATAAATGTAAAAAGTATCTAACTCTACTTGTAAGATAAAAGCAAAAATTACATGTGCCTAACTTCACTTGTAAGATAAATGTAACAAATATCTAACTCATCTTGTAGGATAAATGTAAAAAGAATCTACATCTACTTGTAACATAAATGTATAAAGTATCTAAATCTACTTGTAAGATAAATGTAAATAGTTAAGGTCTTCCGTTTCCAACGGAAGACCTTCTACTGATTCTGTTGGTAAAGATTATTAAGGTCTTCCGTCTTCAGCGGAAGACCTTATTGTTTTCTTAGGTTTCTTTTCCACTATTTTTATTAAGGTCTTCCGTCTTCAGCGGAAGACCTTACTGTTATTCTTAGGTTTCTTTTCCACTATTTTTATTATTAAGGTCTTCCGTCTTCAGCGGAAGACCTTCTTGTTATTCTTAGGTTTCTTTTTCACTTTTATTAGGGTCTTCCGTCTCCAACGGAAGACCCTTCTATTATTCTATTGTTTCTTTTTCACTTTTATTATTAGGGTCTTCCGTCTTCAGCGGAAGACCCTTCTATTATTCTTCGGTTTCTTTTTTACCTTTATTATTATTATTAGGGTCTTCCGTCTCAGCGGAAGACCCTTCTATTATTCTATTGTTTCTTTTTCACTTTTATTATTATTATTCTTCCTTTTTTTTCTTTACAATTTTTGTGCAGAAGATTTCTCGGAGATGGCTCGACCGATTTACTTGAAAATTTCAGGAAAGGTGTATCTTTATCTAAACCTTATACGTTTTTTTCATTTTTTTGAAAATCACTTCCGGTCGAGAGTTATTGCCCTTTAATCAAAATTTTGAGGACCTCTTTGTCTGCGATAGAACTCAAAAACGG
The DNA here is from genome assembly GCF_032062105.1 of Saccostrea cuccullata. Lineage (NCBI taxonomy): Eukaryota > Metazoa > Mollusca > Bivalvia > Ostreida > Ostreidae > Saccostrea > Saccostrea cuccullata. The sequence continues at coordinate 311 of NW_026929467.1, read as the reverse complement.
TTAAAGCTAAAGCACTGAAATTTTCTGTGATAATAAAGGACATGTTCCCATGTTGCAACAAGGTTTCCAAATTTTCCGAAAATGTGTAGTATGGAAACGGCCAAGGGTTGAAAGTTAGGAAACAAATCAAGAGTGAATTTTGGAGACATGTTGTATCATATCTTTAAAAGTATAGTCATTTTGTTAAGAGATACTGCAAAATATCAAGTTCTTTCAAATGATGTCAATCAAAAAGTGCTGACTCATCAAATTAGGGATAAAAAGGACCCCGAACAATTTGTTGTATAACTCTTAAACGATCGATATTTTGT
>NW_026929466.1:0-39738 GCF_032062105.1 Saccostrea cuccullata | reverse complement strand
ATGCCTCAGAAAAAAAAGTGCTAAAATTTCAAGCAATTAGATCTGCAATGAAATAGCTGGTGCGAAAATTTGTTTGGTGCGGACAGACGGAAGTTGACATCAGATTTAACCAAAATGAATCCCTCCATATGGCATGCCTTAACAAAGAGTGTGCTAAAATTTCAAACATCTGTGATAAGTAGTCGAGAAAACTGCGACGAAATTTTTTTTATGTATACATGGTGCGGAGAGACGAACGGATAAAGAGGAAGATATGGTATGCATAGACAATGAATGTGTTGAAATTTCAAGCATCTGCGATGAGTAGTTGATGGGAAAACTGTGACGAAAATTCGTTATGCATTGTACATACGGGCGAACGGATAAACAGGAAGGTGACATCGGATTTAAACAAAAACGAATCCCGCCAAAGAGTGTGCTTAAGTTTCAAGCATCTGTGATGAGTAGTTGCTGAGAAAACTGCGACCAAAATTTGTTACGGACAGCCACACGTGGGTAAAACAAGTATACATGTACTAACCGCTTCTTCGGAGCGGGGGTATACTAATAAATGTTCAACATTGGGTGCAACACCTGAAACCCTAGACCATGGGCGATAAATTTAAGAATTTTTAGAAGAGGCATGTTTGCTCATCATTAACATGTATCATGAACTTAAATTCTGTTCATAATCTTCATATTTCAGGTTCGAAAATCATTATCCCTCAGCATCTGATGATCAAACTTATACATAGTGAGTATGGGGCTCCCTACCAAATTGTACATTTTCCATGGGTGTTCTATAGGATTGGTCATGTATTTGGAAATGCATAACGTCCCATGAAGCATAACTCTCTTCTCAAGACTTCTATCAGAGAAAAGTTTGATAATGAGGAATGCGTCTTGTCATAATTCAGGCCTTCGGGATAGTTTCATGAGCGGTTACATATGTATTTCATTTTAATCAATGGTTTTCACCATTAAAAAAAGCTAGAATTGCAGTCCAGCTTTAGTCCTTCAAGAACGTTTTCATATTTTGATACATGCATTTAGCCTAAAGCAACTCTGTCAGAAGGTCATGTTTGCATTTTAGGACAAACAAAACACCCTTGACAACATGTTAGGTGCGGAACAGAAGGGCTTTTATGTAAAACAGTTTGAAAATTCTTCCGTTTTATCAATTGTTTATCCTGTTATTGCTCTTAAATTGCTTAAGTATCTTTGAAACAGGAAAGAGCTGAATCTTGAAAAGCAGCTGACAATAGTCAAGCATGATTTATATGGATATAACGAACAGTATTCAAGCTCAAAAACCTATCAAACAATACAACATAGGAACAGAGTAAACATGGACCTCCGAAACATCAGAGATGGGGTCACGTGCCAGAGAGGAGTGAGCAACCCCTGCTGAGCGGTCAAGATCGAGAAATAACGGAAAATCCGTCTTCAATTCAGTGTATAAATAATGGACTAACAATTGGTATGAAAAAAGTCAGTCAGCATTTGACTCAATGATAAATTGTATTTACTGACATGGTCATTGTATCGACCATAGAACTTACGAAATGATGACTTAAAACGAGACTGCTGATATTTTTGTTTCATCAGCTTGTTTGTCAATAATTTACCTCGTTTTAGAAATTGCTCGTACTTAGAGCATGCTCTTGCGTATCAAATTAACTGAGATATATACAATCCGTATTCAGGTGATGGCGGTATATTGCTGCATAAGTAAGGGAAGTTGACGATAGAAAAGTTAAAGTCGTCACGTTTATCATAGAACTTGGTTGTTAGGTTACCATTAACGTCTTTTTCAAGTAAAATATCCAAGTATGAAACAGATGTGTCAGAGTCTGTGGTATCTTTTATCTCAAGCTCTCCTGGATATATCGTATCCACGTAGGAATGGAAATTACCATTGTTAATTGACAATACGTAGTCGATATATCTGAAGGTCGAGTTGAGTATCATGTGACAACTTTCCAGCAATTGTATTTGGTTCATGTTTTAATCCAAAAGTCATGAAATTCACAAAATTTGAAGGAGGTACCATTGCTTATTAAAGAGCAGATTTCAGAGCATTAATTTATTTTTAGACAAAGTACATCCCCCACCCCCGGTACCCCTGACCTGGATGTTCATTGTTTAACGTCCCTCTCGAGAATTTTTCACTCAAATGGAGAGGTCACATTTACTGGTGGAGGGCAGCAAATTTTGGCCTTTACTCGACAATCGTGGTCATTTAGCAGTGAGGGATCTTTTTCGTGCCAACAACTAATTTGAAACGGAACCCGTTTTAATATGGTCTCATCCGGACCCGCGACTTAAGGATCAACTCCTTACATGTAATCCGCGTCTCTAAAGCATCCTCTCTAACCAATGCCCCAATTATAATGTTTTTAGCATAATACTTGTACAAATGTAGACTTTTACAAAACATACAGTGCCAGTAAGCAGTCAGGAATTTTTTTTTGTTCCAACACGTTCTGCAACAAAAGTTTATACGGTCTTTTCCAAACTTTAGCATTCGTAGAATTTACGTCAATAAAAGCACGGTCTATAATCAAGAGGAAGTTAGAGAACCCTGGAAAGCCTGGGCGTGGATAAATCATTCTGATGGAAGCAGAGAGTAAATTCGCAGGTGCACTTAAGTAGTCTGCTTCTCAACGAATGGGAGTATCCGGGTGGCCGCTACTTCAAACAGTTGGTACCTAACCCGGAAATTCAAACCGCAAGGGAAGAGTTCTGGAAAAGAGAGGTTTGAGAAATTCAATAACGCCACTCAGAAATTGCTTTCAAGAATGCTGAAGAACTCAACATCACAAGAGCTCGGATGACAAATCCCGTTGTCATGAGGAGCAACTTCTAAGATTTAAACTCGCTGATGACAAAGCTTAATCTCCATGACAAGCCACAACATACCTTAAACTGCAACGAAACCTTGAATCCAGTTCGTTCGAACACGAACATGCAGACAAGAACGAAGTGACATTTCATGGCTAACTCTTTGATGACTGACGAGGTTGGACACCTGTGGTTCAAATAAGTTATCCTGAAATATGCGGCAAGGCTAGATAACTTCTTATTCTGGACGGTCGTTCCTCCCATGAGGGTCCAGTCATCCTTAAGATTGCCATCACGCCGTTTCTAAGGAGCAATCTCTTCATAATCATTTGACTCACAATTTTGACCTTAGAATTTGACTTGCATTTGAGAATCTTCAACCCTCGCCATAAGCTGTAATTCCACAAACACATCTTGTTCGTGCTAGAATCTACTGTGACACAGGACCTCAGTTTACAGAGTAATATAAAGAACCGGTGATCACGTCCCTCAGTATGATTATACCAGGTCTGTGACAAATTAAGAAGAGAAAACTATGTAGAACGTCTATAATTTTAATCTTAAAATAGGACAAAACAGTATCCGAAATGAAATCTTTTCGGAAGTCCTCTCGTAATGCAAACGTTTATCTGATTTAACATAAAAGCGTTTTAGAGACGCGTCCAGATACACGTGCACACGACTACGTCATGACGAACATAGATAAACACGGACAGTTCGAAAGCTTTGATTATGAAAGTAAAAAATCCTTAAAAAAAAAATCCTAAAATCGAGGTGCACATTTGCGAAAAAAAAACAAACAGATATCAAGCCATAAATCAAGACAAAGCGGTTGTATTTGATGGTGCCCTGGCCAACATCGGGTGCGAAGTTGAAGTATGTGGTGGGGCCATCGACGAAACATCGGAAGAATGGGCAGCAGGTAGACGAATCGTAGAATTACGTTACCTTTCCACTCTGATGTTTTAGTTAGAATTATCTTAATGACTTAAATTATGTGTCTTGGAACAAGCCCTCACCACAGTTAGAATACCTCATATACTCGCAAAAAATTGCAGATTCGTACCGAAACGATTTTGAAGAATACAAAAGAATTTACACCATTATACATTAAATACCTTAAACCTAAAATATAATCCAAAAAAGACCAAAAAAAAAATCAACGTATTTTTCTCGCTTCAAAATAATACGCCATGTCTACATTCGGAATTCTCCGGATTTTTCCTAGTCAATGCACTGAGTTCGAGTTACCGTCCATGTTTATTTTCCTACATAGTGAATACACGGAAGGAATTCTATCGTAGGACATTTATCGTTTTAACGAATGGAACACTCTATATCCAAATAATACTAAACGCTACTACACTTTCTTAACACTGTGTGGGGAAAACGCTCTGGTCTTGGTTCCGTGTTGCATATTAGGTGTAAAAACAACACCTGCACGTGTTTGCCCGGTAGAAACGGGAAAAAGGGGGAGTACAGGCGCATTTGACATTATTTCAAAGGTTGTTTTTGGTAAGACCTATGAATATGTTTTTAGTTCATCATCATTGTTAATATATATGAGGTTTGAACACGTCAGCATGATTAGCAGTGTTTCAGTAGGCACATAGCACATTCTCAGATAATGCTATTTACCAGCTTTAATCTATGGTTTAATGCAAAGATTATAAATGTTAGAAATAGAAATCGTATTGCTCTAAATTTTGATTTGATGTAGGGACATTGTGTACTCGATTTTAACAGAAGTATGTAGATCTATTTAATACAAATTTTAACTAACTTGCATCTAGCTTGTGCCCACCCCCTTCCCATTAAATCATTAAAAAGAAAAACACACATATATAAAATACATATTTTATAAAAACATTATTGATGACCCTGATCTGTACAATTCAGTGAAAGGACAAAAGGAAAGCTTTTTCACGCACAAGGAGCTGACACTGCATGCTGGAGAGCTGCAAATGTTGACCAATGCTCAGCACTCAGGGCCTTTGAGTAGTAAGGAATCTTTTTCATGTCAGCATTTACTGTGACACAGGTCCTCGGTTCATACAGTCTTATCTGAAGGACTGGTCTCCACATCCCACAGTGAAATTCGAACCCACAACATAAGGATTAACTCCTTTCTTCGTAACTCTGGAGCAGACGCTCTATAATTACTGCGCCATGCAGGCGACTCTCAGATCTCTGTGTAATGCATACTTAATGAATTGATTGTGATATTTCAAGACTTAAGTTATCACTTTGAAAGTGTTTATTATATACCTAATATGTATCACTCAATTTTACTGTGACAATATGATCCGACTTTCTGGATCACCACAGTTATGATCCGACTTTCTGGATCACCACACTGTGGTTTTCTTAATCCATCTCACCACTCTCTGAAACTGATGACGTAGTACGCAAAAACATGACGTTATTTTTCTTAAAAAGTCCAGTGTTAATATGCTCTGTTTTATGGATTAATAGAGTGCAACTGATTTCTAAAGTTTTATTTAATTTGATCTGATGATCCGCGCCTGTCAAAAACTGCCAGACTGAAGCCAAATACACCAAACATCAGAGCTATAAGACGACAGTTTAAATATTACATACTCAGAGAATGATTGCCTTTAAAGAATCAGGGGCATTAAGGCCCTAAATATGCCCCAACCATAATGGACCAAATATTATAAATATTAAACGAATTATGATTGAATCACACCTTTTCGGACATATTTTCACGAATAAACCACTTTTAAGACATTTTGGGGTCAATACAAAAATAACACAATTTTCACTGATTTCTGGAAATATTTAATAAGTTTTTTTCTGTAAATATAATCGAAGATATAAAAGATGGATTTTTAATACAAATACAACAGAAATGATCTTTAACATGTGAATAGAAACTATTTATTTAGCTAAAAGTAGTTTAAAAAACGGATTTTAATGTAAAACAGTTGTTTTTATGTTCAAAATCAGATACCTGGGAACTTAAGATGTCTTTGAATGGACTCCACTCACAATATGTACTTTACGTTAAAAATATTTTAAATAAAATCCTATTAACTCTATCAGAAACTATAAATGAGAAATAACCCTTAAGTTTATATTATTTTGAATTCACAGAAAAATGTTAATTTTTCAAAGACAAGTACTATTTTATGTATTTAACATAAAAAGACTTTGAATGCTCAAAGTGAACAAACAAGAAATGTATTCAACTAACATTTTTAATAACAATTCATTTAAACTTGACAAAAATATCAATAAGGGATTTCATTTTGCATAAACAAATTCCAGAACTCCCATCATCCACCTAGTATACTTTTTACCAAAAAGATCACAGACGTTAAACATCACACCACTGACATGCCTTATACACTACATTTACTCAAAATAAGATAATGTTTATCATCCTCACAATGTCATAAAAATGAATTAAGCATCAAAGAATTAGTTATACTAGTACAATATGTTTGTCTGGAAAGGTTTTGTAATTACATTGTACTACAAAAAATAACAAGTACTTGTATATAGTCATGTTAAATTAACAAAGTTCAATACGCAAATCAACGCATTGCATAATAAACTGTAAAAGTTACTTTCATCTAAGAAACATTTTGTGATGCATTATGAATTTTACATCAGTATATTAATTTTGACAACAATAATTCATGAAGTATAATCAGATGATAATAACAAATCATTTCTTTCAATATTTACAACTGAACTTGTTAAACTCATGCAATGAATCTAATATGTTATTTGGATGTACAATGTACTATTTTTAATTTCTCAATTATATAACAGATGTTAACGAGGCTGGGGTGTGGCAGCCATTTTTAGACTATTTTGATCTCCTTTAAAAGAAGAGCTCCATTTAAAGATATACAAAAATGATAAAATTTTAAAACTAAAATGTATGATTTTTTTTCTTTGCCAAATGATAGTTGACAGATTAAAAGATACCATATCTAAAAAATAAGTTAAATCTGGTGGTTAATTTATGGTTAATTTGTTGACCCCCCAGCCTCCTTAAGAAATGATGCAGTGGATGTAAATCAATGGCACAATTCTTGTCACTCTTCAGTTGTGCTCATTTCACTTTCTGATGAGTCGGGAAGCACAGCTGCATCTTCAAGATAGTCAGCCCAGTCTTGAGTAGTATTCACTGCAAAGTTTTTGTGTCTCTCGTAGCCGAGAAACCACAAAACTGAAGCCACATGGGCACATGCCCCGACAACTCTGGCTCCAGCACGACACTGGCAATACCAACCAGTAACAGCTCCCTCTGAGTGCTCTATCCAAAGAAGGTATTGTTTACTTGAAATATGTCGACTCTTGATCCTTATCCGCAGAACATCAGGAATATCAGCATTTACCATGATGACGTAATCACCTTCTTCATCCATGTGCTGAGCAGTGTACCCCTTAGCCAGCTTTAATTGGTAAACACCGATAGTCAAATTACACAGATCCTCCTCTGAGAGACATGGAAAGTCCAATGAATCAGCAGCATTGATTGGGGTCCATGACTTGACTCTTCTGTGAAGTCCTTCAGATTCCACTCTCTCCTGAAGTTTGTTCGTCTGAGATGCTAAGAACTATATAAGAGAATTTTTTTTTTTTACTTCAGATTCCAATTTTATCACATATGAGCTATTAATACATGCATAAATTAATCAAAAAAAACGTTTTTGAACTTTGGACATGAGTGTAATGAAAAATTCAATATAAAACACAATATTTCTTTTAATTTAATAGAGATTTTAAATTAATGATGACAATTTGTATATTTTATATTAATAAATTCACAAAAAAGGAATGAAATAAATACTGGCATGTCCTTACCTTCATTTTAGCGGCTAAAATCACATCATTTTCTGGGTTTCCAGCATTTAAGGGTTGTCTGTACTTATTACAGAGAGCTGCAACCAAGCACACATAATCCCTGATGAAGGGTATCTGGGTATTCGGGACAACATTTTGCAAAAACTTCCACTGTTTCAGTCGTCCATTTACCGACTCAACAATCCAACGGATTTTGGTGACCAGTCTCGAAGTATTCGCCTGCAAAACATTAAAAAATATATATACATTGTAAACTGGGGTACAAAAAATGTAATTACTCTTAATTAAGTGTTTACATTGTGAGCATGTCAATTATTACTGACTTTTATCATTAATATACTATAACAGTGTATAAGATTGAAATATAAATAAATTATTATAAACTTCTTTTTTCTTTTAATTTTGATTAAAAAAGAGTTTTAAAATGAAGTATTATGTGTGTGTGTGCATTTTTATACCTCATCTGTTGTGTGTTGTTTCTGGCCCTTTGGAAGAAAGGCAGAATATCTGGCATCTGATTCCCAAGCTGTCAAGGAAACTGATTGAGTCTCTGAAGCCACGGTCCACTACGAGGACATCCTCCTGATGCAGCCAATCTTTGATGTTCTCCATGTTGGACAGAATGTTGTGCTTCAGGATGCTCGCATCGTTGTTTTTCTGGTCTGCAAAATATGGTCCGAGGACTGATATTATGTAGCCGGTTGTAGACACTATAACCATCGGCTTGACTAGAGGGCGGTTTTTGTGCTGGCTGTATGACCTGCGTTGGAACCTAAAGTTGCTACTTTTTTGGATAAAAATGTAGGTTCCATCCACAACTAAAATAGCTGGATTGTGTAGATCACTGCCAAACAGCTCCTTAGCAAGTGGCGTTGTGTGGTCCTGGATAATCTCTTCCCTTGAGATATGATCAAATCCCACATATTTAGGAGTAAAAGTCTCAGAAAGTTCTCTCCTGGCTGTTGTTATTGCCCTTCTGACACCACATTTTTCAATGTTGAAGAGTGTTGATAGCATTCGATGGGAAAGACCAGTCCTTAGTTTCACCAGTAGAAGAGCAATACAGGCTCTGATGCTGCGATTCTTCGTAGCTCTAATCGACTGCACATGCGACACTACATCATCAAAATCTGCTCTGGAAATTCCTGTTAAATTCACATAATCTGCGTCAGAGAGGCCATCGCTGCTGTCAAAGTCTAATCTGTTTTTCTTATTTCTAATTGCTGCTGCTCTTATTGTCGAAATCAGAGAAAAAATGTCTGTTTTGTTGAAGTAGGTGGTGTCATGTACCGACCTGGAGCCAGAAGATGGGTTCTCCAGACATCTCATAGCATCATCTTTCAGAGAAAAGTCTGGTGCTAAGTGGGATCTGCAGCACCGTGCACCCGACAGCAGGAGGTGTCCTGATAAAATGAATATATGATGCCGTCTCTCTGCAGACAGGGTGAGGAGCCTTGATGTCCTCTTCTTACATATGACACAGGATGAGTGACTTTTTCCTGATGAAACTATGGGCAATGGAATAATGTTCGGACTTTTGGCATCTGATTTCAGAGACTTTGCCGGTGGTTCATAATCTTGCTCTGTTTCTTTTGAAGTTTTCTTTATGGACTTGTAGAATTTCGTATAACAGTTCAGGCATGTAACATATACATAGTTTTCACAATTAACAGAAAGTCCCAAATGTTGAAGGTATAGTTTGTACGATTCAGAAGATCCAGGCCTTATGAAACGTCTTTGATCAGCTTTGGTTCTTTTCCCACAAGATATACAAGGATGTTGTTTAGGGCCATCTCCAGGCATTCTACAATTTAAATATTAATATCAAAATTAAATTACTATATATATTATGCATGCACATTTTGTCCTTAATTATGGAAGGAGGAGGGTTTACATGTACAGTGCATATAGTTTATATATACATTTGCATTTTTTTCTTTATATATGAAAGAAGGAAATAAAAGAAAGAAACAAGCATGTAATTTTGAAAAAAATATTTTTTGAGTAATATGAAAATTATCATTTTCAAGGTAATTAAGATTTTAGTAAGAAAAAAAATACCAATATTACAAATAAAACTTAAGCAATAACTAATCTATTCACATATTAATGTATAATGCATGGATGCTTGTAACCAATATTTAACTAATATATAAAAGTTAATGTTACCAGGTATAATATATAATTATTTCATTCATGAAATCAATTTAGATAGCAGTTTTATTGATTAACCTTTTTGAGTTTAATGAATAAAAATCAGAGGCAAAGACATTATTGGGTAATCTAAATTAAAACAAAATTAAAAGCTAGATGAATCTTGTAATGACAAACATTTTTTTTTTTTAAATGGACTGATTTAAATTCATTTATAATATTCCAAGGTAATCTAATTATTTTTTTTAATTACTTACAAAAGGTTAATTTTACATCAATATTATTTTAATCAATTGGTTTTAAAAAATACATTGTCCCCACAAGAAAAATACATGTAGAAAGAATTTATATTATTTATTCTGCAAAGAACATTAATTAGATTTAGTGATATTAGCTAATTTTAAAGAAACTAACTTTTTTTTATTTCGTTTTACCAAAAAGAAAAAAAAAGAAAAACCAAACAAACCAACCCAAAAAAAACCTCGTACCATTTTTTTTTTATGTTTTTGACTGTTATTGCACACCATACACTTGCACGGAAGATACTAAAGACCTGATATACTAAAGACCTGATATTGACCTGATGAAAAAAAAATTAATAATATCTCTCTGTTTTCTGTGTTTATCTTAACTTTTTGGTTATTCTTATATTACTGGGGTATAAGACAGATGTATTAGGTATAATTAAAAAAAAAAAAATTTTGGTATAAATATGGGGAACGAGCCATAAACTAGGAAAATGGATTGACCTGATAATTTTTATTGACCTGATATTGACCTGATGGAAATAAAAACTTATAAAATCTCCGTCTTCTCTGTCTTTATCATTATTTTTTGTTGTTCTTATATTGATCGCTAATAGGACAGATAAATTAGGTATGTTTGTGTTAAAAAATATTGGTAAAATTATGCGTAACGAGCCGTAAGCTATGAAAGTGTATTGACCTGATATTTTTATTGACCTGATTTTGACCTGATGGAAATAAAAACTTTTGAAATCTCAGTGTTTTCTGTGTTTATCTTTATTTTTTGTTATTCTTATATGTCAGGGATTTAAGACAGATATATTAGGTATAATTATGTTTAAAAAAAATATTGGTATTATTATGTGGAACGATCCAGAAACTCGGAAAATGTATTGTCCTGATATTTTTATTGACCTGATGGAAATATAAGTATCTGTGTTATCTCTGTTGGTTGTTCTATTATTTTTTAATTTCTACAAAAAGTACAGATAAGTATATACGTATAGCTAGGTATGTCTAGTATAATGTTGTTCTTTAAAAGTATTGTTATAAATCTGTATCGAGTCTTTAACAACGTGAAAGAAATGACCTGATATTTTTATTGACCTGATATTTTCTACTAATGGTCCAAAGGATAATACATGTAACTAAAATCATTGTACGTATTTGTATACATTCATTCATTAAATTACATCGTTTTATTGTTAGTAAGTAAAAACTATATTCTTAAAAGTTATTTTTAGCTCTACTGGTCAGAGACCAGAAGAGCTTATGCGATAGTAATGCGTCCGGCGTCCGTCCGTCTGTCTGTCTGTCTGTCTGTCCGTCTGTCTGTAAACAATTTTTCAAAACGCTACTCCTCCTACAATTTTAGTCTGATTTCAATATAACTTGGCACACAAGTAGACTACACTAAGATACATAGAATAGTGCATCGGTTTTTGATTTCGATGAACGGTGTTGCCATGGTTACTAAAAATAGAATTTTCTGTGAAATTCCTTTAAAATGCTACTCCTTCTACAGTTTTGGTCTGATTTCAATATAACTTGGCACACAAGTAGACTACATTAAGATACATAGAATAGTGCATCGGTTTTTGATTTCGATGAAAGGTGTTGCCATGGTTACTAAAAATAGAATTTTCTGTGAAATTCCTTTAAAACGCAACACCAATAGTTTTGATCTGATTTCAATATAACTTGGCACACAAGTAGACTACACTAAGATACATAGAATAGTGCATCGGTTTTTGATTTCGATGAACGGTGTTGCCATGGTTACTAAAAATAGAATTTTCTGTGAAATTCCTTAAAAACGCTACTCCTTCTACAGTTTTGGTCTGATTTCAATATAACTTGGCACACAAGTAGACTACAGTAAGATACATAGAATAGTGCATCAGTTTTTGATTTCGATGAACGGTGTTGCCATGGTTACTAAAAATAGAATTTTCTGTGAAATTCCTTAAAAACGCTACTCCTTCTACAGTTTTGGTCTGATTTCAATATAACTTGGCACACAAGTAGACTACACAAAGATACATAAAATAGTGCATCGGTTTTTGATTTCGATGAACGGTGTTGCCATGGTTACTAAAAATAGATTTTTCTGTGAAATTCCTTTAAAACGCTACTCCTTCTACAGTTTTGGTCTGATTTCAATATAACTTGGCACACAAGTAGACTACACTAAGATACATAGAATAGTGCATCGGTTTTTGATTTCGATGAACGGTGTTGCCATGGTTACTAAAAATAAAATTTTCTGTGAAATTCCTTTCAAACTCTACTCCTTCTACAGTTTTAGTTTGATTTCAAACTAAGTTGGCACACAAGTAGACTACACAAAGATACATAAAATAGTGCAATGGTTTTTGATAAGTACAAACCAGTAGAGCTACAATCTCGACAGAGACTTCTTGTTAAATACTTATTTTAAGTTTTTGGAAATTCTTTTTTTTTATGTCATTTATCTTTGGAAATGCAAATGTGCATTCATAGATTTGTAATTATGGTTGATAGCATCGTACTAATTATTATAAATAATAATTCTTGTAAAAACTACTTTTTATCATCATAATTAATCCTAGTGTGCAGGTTATTTAATTTTTTTCAAAACACGTAAACTCATTAACTGGCCGTTAATCGATTGATTGATACAGTGATCAGCATGATCAAGAAACCATCAAAAACCGCCGCATAATTGAAGTTGCAAACAAATATTTAACCTCATTTAAAATCTCTCTATTACATATTGCTTTAAAAGCTGTACATGATTGGGTGAAACGTAGTTCGGATACCTATTTCTAGCAAATTAAGATGCGCGAGTGTTTATTGAAAGATTGGTTAAACCGAAAAGCGATCTTTATTTCATTGGACAACACAATTTTAATTTGGAAGTAATTAAGATTAAACAAATTCATTGGCGTTTTTCAATTTACATGGGCGGGAATAAATCAAATTATCGTCTCAAAAATTATATTCTAAGACTATAAAATATCCAGATTTTACTCATTTTATTAAATTCCTCTTGATTTTTCAAGATGAGTACCGTGTGTTATCGCATTTATCTCGCTTTTGTCGCTGCGTGCAATTTCCTATTTTTTAGGTAATAAACAATTTCAATATTTATTATTTATTATTGTAATATCATCGTTCTGGAATTCGCATAAGTTATGCTGCTCGGGGTCATATTTGACAACTTTGGCTTGGTTAATATAAAGTAAAGTTTTAATTTTTATTCAAAAACTCGAACAGCTAACTATTGCCACAGGTATAGTATAACATGTACGGATACCTAACGGTGACAACTAAGTACATGTCTTTATTTATTTTTACATGTAAATACACCTCCTTTCATATCTGTGTCTTGAGTTCCTTCGGGAGCTTCTGGGAGGAGATAATGCTGGACCCGGGGTTAACTGCAATATAACTGTATATGTTGTATGAAGTTTTCACCCATTGCACGTCCTAACTCCCAGCCAGGTATTACAAAGAAAGGAGACTAACTTGTTAGGCCCCCGGGGAGCTAATATATAAATATATGAATATAATACATGTTTTAGATATTTGTGTACATGGATATAAATTATATTTCAATATTTATATAAATCTGCAATACGAACACATTTATAAATATTCTATCAAACGCTATACAAAAGATAGTTAGATGACAAAATTTTGAAACTCAAAAACATCACTTTTATGATCGTTGAAGATTAATAATGATTAAGATATCATTTGTAAATGTAGATTACCAAACCTCATGCAGGAGATGATAGGATGTGACGCTCCATTTGGCAGCTGTTCAGTATGGAGACATCGTACATGTGCTGGTGTAGAAGATGACGATGATTGGCTATGCACTCCACATAGACACTAAAAATGTACAAATGTAGCAGCCTCATTTGCCTTACAGTTGCAAACATTCAATCCAGCTGCTTATTAGCTACAAGAACTGATTAAGAATAGAACCAAAATATGAAAAAAATTCAACAATTAATGACTTGCATATATGGCTAAGAGTTCTTATCTGAAAAACACTAACAATATTTTACAGTACCTTAAAAAATATCAGGTCATTAAAAACCATCTGGTCGTTATAAACCATCAGGTCACTTAAAACCATCAGGTCAACTAAAACTAGTGCTAATTGTAACGGGGACTGACCCTAAAAAGGTTTTACCTACATCGGACGAAAAGTTTACAAGATCATTCCCGCGGACAAAAAAGTCCCAGGAAGAAGAAGAAGAAAAATAATAATAATAATAATAATAATAAGAAACAGAGTAAAAACAATATGTTCCCCAACTTCGTTTGGGGAACATAACTATCAGGTCAATTGCTAAATTTTCGGTTTATAACATTATATCAAGTCAATGAAAATATCAGGAAATTTCTATATTTCATGCTAGTCTTTATCTAATAGCGTTTTAATTTACATTTTATAAAATCTTAATAAATATATACAGTTTATCCTAGAAAAATTAGGCTTTTCATTAAAAATATCAGGTCATTAGTATAATTATCAGGTCATGCCGTAAAAAAATCTAATTTGTGATAATCGGCATATATTTGATAATAATTAGATATGTCTTAATTCTAGGAGAAAAAAATAAATTAAATATACCAGGCATTTTAAAATCATCAGGTCATCCAATAATATAAGGGCATTGAAATTATCAGGTCTTTAGTATAATGATCAGGTCATATAAAAAATAATGTCATTTTACTGATTTGCATCAAATATTTATATAATTTAAAATAACATACTTATATTATAGTAAAACCATGTTATTGAACTATAATATGGTCAATTGTAACATAAATTTAACCATATTTATCAGGTAAATAAAAAAACCAGAAGTCTCTGTCGAGACTGAAGCTCTACTGGTTTGAACTTATAGCAAAGGAAGAGAAAAGTACTTAAGCAGCTGGGATTTGAAACTTTACAACAGCAATAAATAGAATAATGATCGTTGATAAAGTCCCTTTATGTTCTTAGTGTAGTCTACTTGTTTGCCAAGTTATACTGAAATCAGACCAAAACTGTAGGAGGAGTAGCATTTTGAAAGAATTTCACAGAAATTTCTATTTTTAGTAACCACGGCAACACCGTTCATTGAAATCAAAAACCGATACACAGAATTATGTATCTTAGTGTAGTCTACTTGTGTGCCAAGTTATATTGAAATTAGACCAAAACTGTAGGAGGAGTAGCATTTTGAAAAATTCTTTACAGACAGACGGACAGACAGACGGACGGACGCCGGACGCATTACTATCGCATAAGCTCTTCTGGTCTCTGACCAGTAGAGCTAAAAATAGTGGTAAAAGAACATGGAAATCAACATTTGTACCATACATCAGATTTAATTTAATTGATTACAAAATGGTCCTCCTTATTAAACTCATTGATTTGCTCTGAAGGTTATCTCTCTTATCAGAGGGATATTATGCCTTAAGCCCTTGCAATAAAACTTGTTCTAGGTGAAAAGTCAGTCTTTTTTGTATTTTTCTGTCCACCAGTGTGTTAATTGTAAGTGATGGATGTAATTCCCTGAATTAAATTGTCATCTGCTATACAACTGAATAAAGGTATAAAATGGTGTATATTTAGAAACAAGCAAAGATGGTGCATCTTTGGAAACTGTAATATTTACAGGAAAGGAAAATGAATGATTGGACTTGGAATTGAACTAGGGACTCTGGCATCACTAGTCAGGTGTACATGTTCTACTACCTGAGTTCCACACCATCAACCTTTAGATCTCTCCCTCAAAGATTCAACCCAAGTTTTTTTTGCCCACAACTGGATTTTTATAGATCTGCAGATTCAGGGATGGTCAATGGAATGAAATTATGTAATAGCAAGGAGAAAATATATGGCTGGAATGGGATTTGAAACCAAGATCCCTGCATATTTATGAAGATAATACAAATTATCAGGTCATTCAAAAATTATCAGGTCAATTGAAAATTATCAGGTCAACGTTTTCAGCTAATATTTCATAAAATTATGAATGTTTTATCAAATAAAGTATATTTTTTCATTGAATTATGGTTAATAATCAATAATTAGTTTTGAAAAATCATAAACAACCCATAATTTTCTAATATTATTTACAAAAAATTCCATCAGGTCAATATCAGGTCTTTAGTATATCAGGTCTTTAGTATGGCCCCATTTGCACAGGTACCAGAGTAAGGTCCCTTGAATTATTGAATGCACAAACGCTCTAGACTCGGTTGTATTTTGTCTCAGACAGAAAAATATGTTGGCATTTTAAAAACACCTAATATAGAAAGGTAGTATATATATATTTTAATGCCAAATCGATTAAAAGTGATATATAAAAACATTCTTGCCCGATTACCTAAGTATCACTGAAGCTGACCGGTGATCATCACTCGATCAGACAAGATCCCTGCATACTACATGCCCCTACAGCTTGAGTGTACATTTAACCAGAATATAATTTTGATGACAAAATGGCAAGTTACACGGATGCTATACATACTATGCACTTATACATGTATATTTTCCGTATATGTAAAGATTTTCACAACTGATAAAACGCGGCTAATTATGCATGATGCAGATCAACCGGCCGATCGAGGGTTCATGAAGATTATGCCCTAAATCAAAGGGAATCGATGATGAAGTCAACTTATTATAACCTGTTTTTTTCTTTAAAAGAAGATAGCATGTTGTGTTCCTCTTTAATATATTTTAGATACACATAGCTACAACTGTTTGACATGATTACCGTCCCCCAGAGTTCATGGAGTTAGCGGAGTTTGTCATGTCAAATATTTTTCATGTTTTTATAAATATATGTTTGGGAGGGGATTTAATTTTGAGCAATGCATGCAAATAGTGCGTGCAAAATGAAAATTACTCTGATTTTCAATTCATCCCTACCTGCTAAATGGTTAGATAAATCTACTGTCACATTCGTGACATTGTCTGTTTTTGAGACATCCAAGTTCCAACTTTGTTTACGTCTGCTGCTGTCATTTGAATATAAAAACCGAAACCGGAAGCGATCAAATCGCGCCTCGAAAAACATCGTTTTATATATTTTTCATGGTGGCCGCATGCAAACAACAGAATGATATTTTGGGAAATAATTTAATTTGCCATTTTAAACAATCTATTAAATTTTTATTCTGTTGTTTGACTGCGGCCATATCTAAATCTTGTTTTGAATGTGAGAATTTGATGGAAATTTCTCAATTCCGGAAAATTCACACAACTTCACATAGTGATAACTCAACTACAAATCAAATGTTGAAAATTTCATTGCTATCTACATCAAACTGGACATCTTGTTATATGAAAAATAAACCAACTTAATGATAGCATTGGTATAAAAATGTTTTAAAAAATATTGGGCAGCTCGTATATGCTTACTGCCCCTGATTCTTTGAAACGATCGCTTACGCTTTGCAACTGCTGTCCAGACTGCCTTTGTGTGTGTGTTTCCTGAAAAATCTTGGTGAAAGCACTATGAATAAAGACACCAACAAACTAATTCAGAGAATTAGTGTCCCCCGCTGAAGGAAAAAGAGGAGCATCGATTCTCAGATTGGGGGTCGAGCCCCCTAGGCCTCACCCTGATTTGCAGAATTATTAAATTATATACTGAAGTAAACATAAAATGGAAATAGGAATATGGTTGATTGATTGTATACTGTGTAACGTCCCTCTCGAGAATTTTTCACTCATGTAGACGCCACCATTTGCTTCCACGGGGGAGAGCTACAAATTTTGACCTATACTCAGCACTTAGGGCCATTGAGCAAGGAGGGATCTTTTTCGTGCCAGCATCTACTGCGACACGGTACTTGATATTCGGTCTCATCCGAAGAACCGGTCTTCACGACCCAGAGTGGGATTCGAACTCGCGACGTAAGGATCAACTCCTAACTCGCGACTCTTAGAGCAGTCGCTCCAACTACTGCGCCACGTGGGCGACAGAATAATTAAGCAACAATTAATTTATGTTAATTGTACAAATATACAGTTTCATTATAGATTCTTAATCACATATTTTGAAAGATGAGAAGATATTGGATGACTATAGCTATTCATAGAATTGCATGGTATCTTACGGATCGTTGTTAACTTGCATTTCTCATTCCCGCGATTAAAGAGTCAAGATGTATATCCCGAACGCAGATATCGTCATTTACAAAAATCGATTGCTGATTGGTCGAGTGGTGTCGACCCCCATTCACAACCTGAGAAACCCTTGGCTAGCGAAGATGTCATTAGTCACCTGATAAAAAAAATCAATATCAGTGCGGAATTTTAAAAATCAATTTTCTAAAAGACTTTTAAAAATATATGATTCCACTGTTTCCACAACAAAACATTCCTTATAATTTTTGTTAATAGCCCCCCTGGTGCTATAACAGACATATCGAAAATTTCGTATACTTATGTACTGCCATTTTAGTTTGCAATTTAATTGGGTCCAACGCGGCTTCGTGCAGATATCAGGTACAACTTGATACAGAAGAAAGTTTTTGAAATCTAGCTTTTATTGCAATTGAGGTAAGAATTTGGAGTAATAAATCCAGAATCAAGCGCAATTATTGGTGCGCAATATATAAACATTTTAATGCCCCGCTTCGAAGAAGGGAATGTATATATTGCTTTGCTTTTGTCAGTCGGTTAACCAAGTTTCCGTTCATTTTCTTCTCAACCGTTGAACATACTGAAACGAAGTTTGGTTTACAGATTTTTCATTCCACCCCTCTCACAGCGACTTTTGCATGTTGCAGTCGAGTGTTCGTCTAGTTCATTTGTCCTTATAGAACGTTCGAAAATCATTATATAAATTGTATTTTAGAAGAACTTGGATTAAAATCTACAAGGGGTAATTCAACTTGTACTCATAGTTCCCTTTCTAAGGAACAAATTCTTCAAAATCATGTCAGTTTTGAATATTTTTAATATTCCGAAAAACCAAAATGATTTTGAACTACTTTATAATGGATTCCGAAACTTCATAAGAATCCTTACAAATTAAAGATACATAGCGGGTTCCAGTAAATGTTCAACCAAGCCTCTTTCTTTACTCCTCACTAAGATATTGACAGTAGTGAAGGAAAAAAATCAAGAGTACTGTGCAACAATATACTCAAGTGGTGTAACAATATATTCAAGAAGTGGTGTGAATCAGATGTTGATACTCGAAAATTCCAAAGAACTTTTGGACAATTTGAAATCACACGATTTTACGAAAATCAACAGCTTAAAAACTTACGACTTTATACACAACCACCCACCACGATAAATTAGAGTTCAGGCTTTTTGATATCATTGACAGCTGCGTTTTCACTAGCAAGAGACCCACGGGCCTTATAGGTCACCTGAATATCATGTAACAACTTCCCAACAATTGTATTTGGTTCGTGTTTTAAACCAGAAGCCGTGAAAATCACAATTTTGAAAGAGGCACTATTGTTCATCACAATTATACACTTAGCATGCTTACTTTGGTTACTTAATACAAAGAGGTAGATTAGAGTAATAAAGAGAAAATTCATTTCCACTTTATAACCACCAGTTGTGCACCCCACCCCGAAGGAACCACTCACCCTGCCCTGGGGCCAGATATTTCAAAATTTTGTAAGTTTATCATAAATTTTATCTTACCGGGGTATGCATCTTATTCTGTTACACGTTGACATTTACGGATCTAAATCAGCTGAAAAACTGTCCTAAACCATTTATCAAAATATTTTTTAATGTAAAGTCAATAAAATAACTGTTAATGACTACTAGAGATTAACATACAACACCCCCCCTCAACCCCCTTTAGTAATTTTGTAAATTGTTTTTTTTAATAATGACTAAGAAAATGAAAAGAAACAATGAAGGATTTTCTGACAATCATTTCAATCAATAATTTTCGAATTGGTCTTTGGCATAGGACACAGGAATTAACACTGGAAAAAAAAATAATGATTTAAAACACAATTTTAATTCAACATTTTGTTTGAATACATTTTGTCAATCTGCAGTTGTATTTTGTGTATGCTTGTAAAAAAAAAAAAGCTTTCATTTTAAAATTGCGAGTTGGGGGGGGGGGGGTTCTCGCAATGTTTTGCTGCTTTAAATAGCAATAAAAAGCTGATTCATTAAAAAGTAAAATTAAACAGGATGTATCAGAACTTATTGAATGTCTGTTTTTGATGTAGTAAACATTATGGCCTTGTCAAGAGCTGAGATACAGAAACAATACCGTAAAAGAAAGAAGCAGAGGGATGGAGACAAATATCTAGCCAAAGAGAGAGCCCGACAGAAGCGTAACTATGTCCTTGTAGATTGCTTAACACAGTCAGGTAGAAAAAGAAGAAACATAAAAATTTTAGAAAGAGTAAGAAAGTATCGTCAAAAGAACAAAGGTAAAGAGATGAGGACCGAGGATTCTGATAATATCCCCAGTACTAGAGGTTTTGCCCCAAATTGTACAGAAGTAGAGGAAAGGAGACTTGTTGTAAAATTGTCTTCAGCAAGGAGAAACGGTCCACGCAAACGTATTGGCAGAGCTCTATCAAAAGCCCGTAGAAATATCAAAAAGCTGCTAACAGAAAATGAAGAGCTACGGGAGAAATTATATGCAAAGGCTAAAAAACAAGGAAACATGCTTGACACCAAGAAGTAAAACTGACAATATGCTGAGACAACTTCAGTCTAAACACAATGGAAAACACTTAAAATATGTCCGTAGACAGTTACTAAATATGCAGAAAGCGTAATTTCTTTCCTTGAAAGAGAAGATAACTGTTGTACAAATCCAGGTAAGAAAGATGCGATGAATGTGATAAAGAAAAAATTCAGACTAAGATTCTGACAGATTATCTGGAACATCTATATCAGAAATACCAGTTAGAAAATCCAGATGCTGAATTATGTATAGTAATGAATCAGGCCTAAATACATTCTGACAACAAACTATTCGAGTAAACAAGCGTGTTTATGTACAAAGCACCAAAATTTCTCCTCAAACTCAAAATGCTTTAAAGACATGATACAAACAAAAAATGGCCTAATTTCATTGCAAATGATGCAAATAATAAATTTCTAGAATATAAAGAAATTTTAAACCTTCTGTGATGTTCAAATGTCTGCCCTTCTGAAACCATCCTTATTAATCTATACAAATATTTTTCACTTCAAATTCCATTTTTGTGCACATTTGAATAAAAAATTAACAACAACGCGGTGAAAGTTATTCATTTTATTCATTTAAACATGACCAAAGTTGTTCCTTTCAAATTCTTTGACAAAAGTTTATATCATCTGTCCTTAAAATGCTGGAGTTTCAAACACCTGCGATCAGAAGAATTTTTACGCCATAGTTTGTTTGCTGACTGTGAAATATTGCCTATTACTGTTTCGGTTTCTACATGGAAACGTGTGACACTTCAAGATGGGAATAAAAGATGAAAATTGTTCAAGCAGAGACGTCAAAGGCTGACTTTATTAAACTGGGGGGAAAAAGAATCGGTTGAATTTTCTGAACACGTCGAAAAATTGCGAAAGCAGTACTTGAAGATTCGGAACTTAAAACAAAGCTCCCCTGGGGTGAGTTTGTTCTACATATGGATTTTGCAACTCGTGCAAAACAGCGGACGAAATCCAAAGTGCTTACTGGAACGTGTCACAAGTAACTCTTCACCCTATGGTTTATTGCTGTGTCTGGCTGTCTTATGCATTCATCATCAACCGTCTTGGCCTTTTGCAAGATTTTTATGCTCTAAATCTTCCTGAACTTCGCAACACACAGCCTGTGCATTACTGGACAGATAGTCCGACCAGCCAATATAGAAACCGATACATATTTGAGACAGTGATGAAACACAAAAATCTCTTTTGATATACCGCCATTTGGAACTACTTTGAAGCTGGCCATGCTGGTTAATGGCCTTGTGATGGGTTTGTCGGTACATCCAAACGTATGGCAGATGAGGCAGTTACTAGTACATGTAACTCACAGAAAGCGACAATTCAAGATGCGGAAGATTTCTTCAACTGGGCAAAGAGTTCTAACAAAAAGGGAATTCATTATTGCAAAAGATAAATGCGAGAAGAAAGCCGATGAGATTAAAAATGTCAACTACAGCCAGTGAAAGGCACAGTGAGTCTGCATGCCTGTTTTGGTGATATAAAAGGACTCTTTACAGCCAGTACATCTTGTTACTGATGTATTCACAAAAAGTTGTGTAGCAAATGGAATCTGATGGTTAACGCCCAGGAAAACATGGAAGAAAATGCGGAGGAAAATGCTTTAAACATCTTACCTGCCAAGAATACCCACGAGGTAGGAACGGTCTGCTACTCTGAAGATGAATTTGTTGCTGCCATCTAATGCAGATGATTGGTATGCTGAGAAAATTCTCCAAATTTTTCAATCTGATAGAGATGTGGAAATTTTATTTATGAACAAAAGAAAAACATGTTCCAGGGACCGGATTCAAAGGATGTTATTTGGGTCCCTCTGATCCAAATTTTATGTAACATTAAAAATCCAGTGCCTTCCGGAAAGTCTGCAAGACTATTTAAGATAGATGTAGCTGACACGCGTTAAACAGGTCGGAGAGAATACTCGAAATCGGGTATTATCCGTGAAATCGCGTATAATACCCGATATTAGGGTATCGTTGAATCCGCGAAACCGGGAATTCCGTGCAACTTTGTATAAAAACTAAAGAATAAAGCATTATGCCAGTTACTGTTACTTATACATCAGTATCTTGTGGATTTAATTTTATTAAACCTAATTTATATGGTTGTCAAATAAGTTTAAAATCACACAACAAACATTGCTGGGGTAACAAACTAAAAACAAATTACTTCACTTGTTGGTCTGTATTCCCAATTAAAGTATTCCATATAGTTAATTTTCAAATTTGTGCACTATTCTTAAAATGTGAAACTTTAAAGAAATTAAACGACCAACGCCGTGTTATGTATTTTTACTGAAAAGTGTATGGCGTCCCTTTCACGTGAAATTTAAGTATTCCTAACACTTAGAAAGTACAGTATAAGCAACTCATAATTGTATATCTCTGCCATAATAGAATACCAACGTTATTATAACCAGAAGTCTCTGTCGAGACTGTAGCTCTACTGGTTTGTACGTATAACAAAGGATGAGAAAAGAAGCCATTGCCATTAGACCAAAACTGTAGGAGGAGTAGAGTTTTAAAGGAATTTCACAGACATTTATAGTTTTAGTAACCATGGCAACACCCTTCATCGAAATCAAATACCGATGCAATATTTTATGTATTTTAGTGTAGTCTACTTGTGTGCCAAGTAACGTTGAAATCAGATCAAAATTGTAGGAGGAGAAGGGTTTTGAAGGACTTTCACAGAAAATTCTATTTTTAGTAACCAAGGCAACATCGTTCATCGAAATCAAAAATTGATGCACTATTTTATGTATCTTAGTGTAGTCTACTTGTGTGCCAAGTTACATTGAAATCAGATCAAAACTCTAGGAGAAGTAGCATTTTAAAGGAATTTCACAGAAAATTCTATTTTTAGTAACCATGGCAACATCGTTCATCGAAATCAAAAATTAATGCACTATTTTATGTATCTTACTGTAGTCTACTTGTGTGCCAAGTTATATTGTAATCAGATCAAAACTGTAGGAGGAGTAGCATTTTAAAGGAATTTCACAGAAAATTCTATTTTTAGTAACCATGGCAACCCGTTCATCAAAATCAAAAACCGATGCACTATTTTATGTATTTTAGTGTAGTTCTACTTGTGTGTCAAGTTATATTGAAATCAGACCAAAACTGTAGGAGGAGTAGCGTTTTGAAAAACTGTTTACAGACAGACAGACAGACAGACGACGGACACCTTACTATCGCATAAGCTCTTCTGGTCTCTGACCAGTAGAGCTAAAAAAGAAAATAAAATAGATTAAATAAATACCCACGGGAAAACAGGTTGAAAATAGCTAATTGAAGGTAAGTATCTTTTTTATGTCAATTTAGCATGGAAATTTTTATTCAAAGACACCGTAAATTTTTAGGTTGCATTTTTATCGATACAAGATATGCTATTTTACCTTTATTTTATGCATTTGTATGAACATTGAGAGCGAGAAGTCATGTGAACAGGATTTTCTTGTTTGTTTTGTTTTGTTTGTTTTTTTTTGGGGGGGGGGGGTATAAATAAAAGTCAAATGTGTACATCTTTTCAAGAATACATTGAATTTCTCAATATGAATCGAGGTACAGTCATATTCAAATATGAATTACATAGTCAAGTTTTCACATTTCTTATAATATTTACGTTTATGAACATGTTAATGAACAAACTGAAATAACGGAGTGTTCAATTGCGCCTTGGGCACTCTTGTCTTGCTTTTTGGGAATATAATTCCTCATTGGACATTAAAATTTCAAATTGTAGTCACCTCCTTTTTAGCTCTACTGGTCAGAGACCAGAAGAGCTTATGCGATAGTAATGCGTCCGTCGTCCGTCTGTCTGTCTGTCCGTCTGTCTGTCTGTCTGTAAACAATTTTTCAAAATGCTACTCCTCCTACAGTTTTGGTCCGATTTCAATATAACTTGGCACACAAGTAGACTACACTAAGATACATAATTTTGTGCATCGGTTTTTGATTTCGATGAACGGTGTTGCCGTGGTTACTAAAAATAGAAATTTCTGTGAAATTCTTTCAAAATGCTACTCCTACTACAGTTTTGGTCTGATTTCAATATACCTTGGCACAAAAGTAGACTACACTAAGATACATAATTCTGTGCATCGGTTTTTGATTTCAATGAACGGTGTTGCCATGGTTACTAAAAATAGAAATTTCTTTGAAATTCTTTCAAAATGCTACTCCTCCTACAGATTTGGTCCGATTTCAGTATAACTTGGCACACAGGTAGACTACACTAAGATACATAATTCTATGCATCGGTTTTTGATTTCGATAAACGGTGTTGCCGTGGTTACTAAAAATAGAAATTTCTTTGAAATTCTTTCAAAATGCTACTCCTCCTACAGTTTTGGTCCAATTTCATTATAACTTGGCACACAAGTAGACTACACTAAGATACATAATTCTGTGCATCGGTTTTTGATTTCGATGAACGGTGTTGCCTTGGTTACTAAAAATAGAAATTTCTTTGAAATTCTTTCAAAATGCTACTCCTCCTACAGATTTGGTCCGATTTCAGTATAACTTGGCACACAAGTAGATTACACTAAGATACATAATTCTGTGCATCGGTTTTTGATTTCGATAAACGGTGTTGCCGTGGTTACTAAAAATAGAAATTTCTGTGAAATTCTTTCAAAATGCTACTCCTCCTACAGTTTTGGTCTGATTTTGATATAACTTGGCATACAAGTAGACTACACTAAGATACATAATTCTGTGCATCGGTTTTTGATTTCAATGAACAATGTTGCCATGGTTACTAAAAATAGAAATTTCTGTGAAATTCTTTCAAAATGCTACTCCTCCTGCAGTTTTGGTCTGATTTCAGTATAACTTGGCACACAAGTAGACTATACTAAGATACATAATTCTGTGCATTGGTTTTTATTTTGATGAGTGGCAAGGATCATTTTTCTATTTATTGCTCATTTAAAGTCTCAAGTCCCAACTGCTACTTTTCTCTTCCTTTGTTTTAAGTATAAACCAGTAGAGCTACAGTCTCGACAGAGACTTCTGGTTTATTGTACTATTTGATAGACAGGGTAGATTTTACCTTCTGTTGTCTATTTTACATATTTTTTTAAAATCGCTATCTTAAAACCTCATTACAAAATTTGTTATACAACGCACTATCTGATTGGTTCTAGACAATATGTTACAGTTTTCTTTTAGTTATTTTATCTGTGATACCTATTACTCATGGCAATAACTTTTCCTAATACTCATCTACAATAAAAAAAATGTGTTAAAAAAATAAACATGAATTTTAGTTATTTTCAATACCCGTAGTAACTTATTGTGTTAGAAAATAACAGGTTGCTTTTTGTTTACCTATATGATTTTTATTTGATGAATAAGTCTTCCCTACAATTAAAAATGTATAACCGAGTTTAACCGACCGTGACATTCAAAGACGTATTGTAAAAACTTTGCATTAACATTTAATTCAATGATTGCGAGGAGAGGTCTCTTGGACATATGTAGAACACAGTCGAGGTTGTTTTGTCAGAGGTGGTCAAGAAGCCTTTAGCCCCCCCCCCCCCAACCTTTGAAGTCGCCAAGAAATGGTAAACTACTGATGACTTAGCGAAATTAAACGATCAACAGTTATGTTCTCTCATAAGCTATATTCCTGAAACTATCACTGCCTCTGCTAAAATGTTGAAGACATGAAGTGAAAGTAATTAATGATGCATAATAAGATACGATAGACAGTCCCTTGCCTATACATGGCATTATATCTTGTGCGTGAAATGTGTTTCCGTATTATTTGATTTATTTACAATTTGTTCATGTTTGTCGTGCTGATGTGGAATTATTATAAATTCCCGAATTCTGATACTTTACAATTCTGTTGTGTTGGGAATGAACATGAGGAAGATGCATATACTTTCAACATTATAAAAAATATAAACCAAATCGAAAGCCTTTTTGTGTGCTGATCATGAAATGTACTGAGCTCCACGGGTATTTGTTGTCCTGAGCGCATTAATCTTGACGCCCAAATTCTTACTTGGCTAGTGATACCTAAATAGAAAACATTTGTATCTAGATGAAAGTTAACTCGGCAACATGCGCCATCCCATTGTTTAAGTTTAATTAGGTGATTACACCTATACCCGATTTCGCGGATTCAATGATACCCTAATATCGGGTATTATACGCGATTTCACGGATAATACCCGATTTCGAGTATTCTCTCCGACCTGTTAAATAGAATTGCTGTACATGTTTGAAACCAAATGAACACTCACATTGTTCTTTGAAACATACGTTACCATTTTAGTTAGAAATATGTTTGGTTTTTTTTCACAGTGTTTGTTGATTGTATGTTCATTTTTAGCTCTACTGGTCAGAGACCAGAAGAGCTTATGCGATAGTAAGGTGTCCGTCGTCCGTCCGTCTGTCTGTAAACAATTTTTCAAAACGCTACTCCTCCTACAGTTTTGGTCCGATTTTAATATTACTTGGCACACAAGTAGACTACAGTAGATACATAAAATAGTGCATCTGTTTTTGATTTCGATGAACAGTGTTGCCATTGTTACTAAAAATAGAAATGTCTGTGAAATTCCTTTTAAAACGCTACTTCTTCTACAGTTTTGGTCTGATTGCAATGGCTTCTATTCTCATCTTTTGTTATAAGTACAAACCAGTAGAGCTACAGTCTCGACAGAGACTTCTGGTCAGCTCTACTGGTTAGAACCACAAGAGCTTATGCGATAGTAAGGTGTCCGTCTTCCTTCTGTCTGTAAACCATTTTTCAAAATGCTACCCCTCCTACAGTTTTGGTCCGATTTCAATATAACTTGGCAAACAAGTAGACTACACTTAGATACACAATTAAGTGCATCGGTTTATTTTGATTTCGATGAACGGTGTTGCCGTGGTTACTAAAAATAGAAATTTCTATGAAACTCCTTTTAAACGCTACTTCTCTTACAGTTTTGGTCTGATTTCAATATAACTTGGCACACAAGTAGACTACAATAAAATATGTAATTTAATGCATCGGATTTTGATTTCCATAAACGACGTTGCCATGGTTCTTTAAAAAAAAGCTCTGTGAAATTCTTTCAAAACGCTACTCCTCCTACGGTTTTGGTCTGATATCAATATAACTTGGCACACAAGTACACTACACTAAGATACATAATTCTGTATATCAGTTTTTGATTTCGATGAACGATGTTGCCGTGGTTACTAAACATAGAAATTTAGATATGTAATACTTTCAAAATGCTACTCCAAATACAGTTTAGTCTGATTATAATATAATGTAGCGTGCAAGTAGACTACACTGAGATACATAAATATCAGTTTTGTGTTTTTGATTATGATTTTTGTTGCCTTGGTAAGTAAAATTGAAAATTCTGTACAGTTTTATTAAAAGCTACTCCTAGAGTTGTAGTGTTATTGGATCTTGCTAGAAAAAGAGATTTAATCAAGGATCAGTATTCTATTTATAGCTTTTGTAAAGCTTTAAGTCCCAACTGCTACTTTTCTCTATCTTTATTTTAAGTACAAACCAGTAGAGCTACAGTCTCGACAGAGACTGCTGGTTTAAGAAAGGTCTAATGTCACAAGGATAATGTATGTGAAGAATGAAAGCCCTAGCCCTAACCATTCAAAACTTATGGCCAAGGTTAGAGTTATTTAAAAAGTAGATCAAAGGTCAAGGACAAAGTTCTTGATGCCAAATGAAAGGTCTTGCCTCAAAGATTACATAATATTATGTGAAGTATGAAAGCCCTAGCCGTACCCATTCAAAAGTTATGGTCAATGTTTATTTTAAAAGGTCAAACTCCAAGGTCAAAGTTCTTTTTAACCAATAAAGACTCTTCTCACAAGGATTACATATGTGAAGTATGAAAGCCCTAGCCCTTACCGTTCAAAAGTTATGGCCAAGGTTTAAGTTGTTTCATAAGTACAGAAATCTAAAAGGTCAAGCTTAAAAGGTCAACCTTGTTGGTATATAATGAAAGGTCTTGCCCAAAGAATATATATATGAAATATGAAAGTTGTAGCGTTCAAATGGCCAAAGTAAGTATGAATTTTTTGTGTAAAAGTAGGTCAAATTTGGTGATACTCAAAGAAAGGTCTTGTCACAAGGAATACACATGTGAAATATTCAAGTCACAGCTCCACTTAATCAAAAGTTATGGACAAGGTTTAAGTTTTTCAGGACAAACAGACAGACGGATGGACTCGACATAAACTATATACTCCCGAATCTTTGATTATTGGGGCATAAAAATCAGGATATTGTTAAGCGAGTCAAATTGCGTATAATATAGCGGTCAGTTGCATTTGAAAAAAAAGACCTATTTGTTCTGAGCTAAAAGTAAGCGTGAACCCAGTTTGATCGATTAATGGTTTATATCACTTTGTTTACCAATGGTGATGATACTTTGGGCGTTGATCTTGCCTGTTATTTACGACTCAAGTTTTTTTTTTAATTCTACATTCATGCACATCATCAAGTCAGATCTACCAGTAATCTTTATCAGGACAATTTCTCAATTTTTGTCTACTTCTTTTAAATAGTATATCAAAGGCTCCAGAGAGTCATGTGTTCTTGTGACATTCATAATTTTGGCCAAAACTACAAATCTTGTTACAGAAATTTATTTTTATAGAAGTTGCTCGTGTGTATGTGGAGATAAACTTGTATGCGAAGGGGAGGGGGGTTTCTAATCGAATAATTTTGACTTGACCTTGACGTATGAAGCTATTATTAAGTGGAAAGAGGTAGTTGACAACAACATGCTAAAGTTTGACTTATTGCAGCTAACCTGAGGGGCAAATTTGCGGTCAAGACACAGTTTTGAAACACACTTCTAAAGATATAGATATGCTAAAACCTTCCTATGGCCGAGGAAGAAGAAAAAATAATGAAGCTCAGTTTGACTATATAAAGGTGAAAGATTAATATTAGAATTTGTAAAATCATCTAAATTCAAGAAATACAATTTGAAATGACAAAAATGATTTTGTCTCTGCTTGCCAAGATGCTAATTTCATATGTGACACACAAGTAAAAATTAATAAAAATATATCTTACTTTCTCCTTATACGTACACGATAAATCTCTTAAGATTATTGACAATAAAGACAGCGTAAATACGATATTCAGTAGGTTTGATAGGTTTTACCTATTTGAATGCAAGTGCACATTCCAGATTATCTCTGATATTTCTTTTACCCGCCCTTGTTGTGACTGCTACATATATTCCTCCTGAATCGTATCACGTGTTTTAAACGATCGTGAGAGTTTTGTCGTTCAATTTAACGAGTTTGTCTTCTCATTTTAGGCTGGATTCTCGCACAATGTCGAAAGACTCTATTCAGAACAGTTCTACTTTTAGATTGAAGTTCAGTTGTCATATCTGACATGAAGAGTTGATGTTGACAGAGGAACAATTCAAGAGATACTGCAGGGCAAAATGACGACCAATATTCAAACAAATATATATTTATACACAAGTATTATACAGTTATTGACTGGGTATGAGGGCAACATATGATTTGTTGGACCTGAAGATGAAAATGTTGCCCGAGGCCGCAGGCCAAGGGCAACATTTTCACCTTCAGGTCCAACAAATCATATGTTGCCCGAATCCCAGTCTATAACTGTTTTGTTATACCCTTCACTGCTCACTTACGATTGATCACTTTAATCAATACACGCTATATTATCAATTATTTTATATGGAAAATTATGGCTTCTTCAGTAAATATATAACATCAAGCCGAGAAAGAACAAAATCAATTATATATCTGTTGTATCACAAAAATTATTTATCACAAAACATACTTTTCCCTTCTTCCTTACCGTGCTGTTAGCAACAACTCTTGTAGCTCTTAAAGACGTACAACACACTGGGGGAGATAACTCTTGCGATTTCAATTGAACGTTTGACGTGACGTCAAGTTTAACGTCAAAAATAAAGCGTCAAAACGACGAGTAAAACGATCCCGATGTATATCAATCATGAAAGAAAATTGGGATATGGGGCTTGGCTGTGATTGTGCTTACCATACTCAATCAATAAGTATTTTTTTAATTAATCCGATTAAACTCCGTAAAAGCAAGACATAAAATAGTACCATCCCTTAATGTTTATTTCATTTCATATACAATAAATTGTATTTTTGATCAAAGCGCAGCATTTTTTTTATTCAGAAAATTTTATTTTACATTACCAAAATTCTCATTATGTACAATTTGCTATATAACATTCCGATTAATGGTCTCCATTACAATTTGTGCATACACGATATAAATATTGTTTTTCTTCTTTATTTAAATAAAACAACAATAAATAAACAATAAACTTTTTACAATGTAAAATCGATGTTGTTCTCAGACCCTTACTGATCAAAGAGGAACAACTCTGAAAATGTAGGAGATGTTTATTTTCCTCCCTTTATTCACAGAATCAGATACATTTACAGCAAGACCTGATAAATCCGAGAATTGAATAGTACTATAGACCTCATATACACAATGTAAGTATAGAATTGAAAATAATTGTTCACTTGTATTGAAATTATCTGCATTTATAAATATCCTATTGCAGCAAATCGCGTATCGTAACTTTGACTTTCTGTCAACAATGTCGGTTCGCATTTCCTCGAATCAAAAGAAAACGTAGCCTATAAAATTTAAAAAAAAAATATCAATGTGGGATTTGATATAAATTGAAATAGACGAAGAGTTTTATTTTGATATTTTGAAGTTAATGTGGACAAATACGGAATTTTCATTTTAACTTTAGAAGCGACGACATTGAGAGAATGCGTACAATATCATGATCTAATACAAATGTCGATGTATCCCCACGGCCACATACTGTCTCGTTTGAAATAATGACATGAAACAAACTACAATTATTCCATTTATATCACAGGAGAGTTAAACATACACCATTTTTATAATGAATAAAATTAAAGAAATAAAATTAAAAATCAACATATTCAAGTTCAACAAATTGTATTGAATTCATGTCCAGATTTCATGTGATATGCATAGACCTAAATCGCTTTAGGTCTATGTGATATGGAATGCATAACGCATACGTATATAGACTAAACACTAAAATCTTTCAGTAATTTTTTCCTGATACACTGTACATATAAAAAGAGTAGTCCATATTTATTCTGCATTCATGAATTAAAAAACTAATGCATACCTCCAGGATTCTTGACGAAATACCAGTATATTTGTACCGTAAACGACGTTTCGTCAAACGCTAATGGTCTGCGACGCAAAAAAGGAAGGGGTGGGGGTGATAGGGGCATTCAAAAATTGCCTAAAAATCTACATTTGAATGTACATATGAGAACTTTTAAATTCATAAGTTAATGTATATTTGAAGCAAAAGCAATATTCCAATTTAATTTTTTTAAATGTGTATTTGACTATTTGTAGATTCATATAACAAAGTGATCGACCCCCGTCTGAAAGACGCGCGGGAACGTGATTTATTGAGAAAGGGGGAGGGGGTAATTTTCCGCTATTAAATCAAAACTGGTCGTACAAAAATAAAACAAAAAATTATGAAGATTATTTTTACTACCAGCTACCTAAAGAAAGTTTTTTACCAAAATTAAACGACAGGTTTTTTCACAAAAAAATTTTGAATTTGAAAAATACACAATTTTTAAGGCTTAGAAAATTCATAGTTTTTCAGTTTAAGGTCTTTAAAAATTGTTTTGATGGTATGTATATCAAAAAGATGACTATATTTTTGTGTTAAATGGTCAAAGGAATAAGCCAATGAAATTTGACATTTATATCTAATCTGGTTTTATTGAAAATCAAGGTTTAAGTAGTTCATTGATTAAAAATTTTCTCTCCTAGTAAACAACTAAAGGGGGGTAACTTTCGGAAGTTCCTGTCCAAAAACCACTCGAACGATTTTGTCCAAAATATGCATACATGCAGTAGATATAGTCATGTACTAAATATACAAAAATAACGAAAATTAAACGACAGGAATTTTTTGGGGGTAGGTGTGTTGTACATCCTTAACTTCGGCTATTTTCACGTCGCCGATATTGAACGATGATTAATTGTGACGTAACAGACGAGTGACGTTGCGGTCTAACAATTCTTATGTAAGACCGGTCAATAGTGAAATTGTTAGACCGATGTAATTAACAGTTCTTTTGTTGGACTTTTTATAAGTACTAGTAATAAATATATTATACAGTTATTGACTGGGTATGAGGGCAACATATGATTTGTTGGACCTGAAGGTGAAAATGTTGCCCGAGGCCGCAGGCCAAGGGCAACATTTTCACCTTCAGGTCCAACAAATCATATGTTGCCCGAATCCCAGTCTATAACTGTTTTGTTATACCCTTCACTGCTCACTTAAGAGTGATCAATTTAATAAATACACGCTATATTATCAATTATTTTGTATGGAAAATTATGGCTTCTTCAGTAAATATAAAACATCAAGCTGAGAAAGAAAAAATCAAATATATATCTATTGTATCACAAAAATTATTTATCACAAAATAAATTCTTCACTTCTTCCTTATCTAGCTGTTAGCAACAACTCTTGTAGCTCTTAACTTCGGTTATTTTCGCGTCGCCGATATTTCACGATGATTAATTAATTGTGACGTAACAGACGAGTGACGTTGCGGTCTAACAATTCTTATGTAAGACCGGTCAATAGTGAAATTGTTAGACCGACGTAATAAACAGTTCTTTTGTTGGACTTTTTATAAGTAATAAATATATAGAATGATATTTATAAGGGTATAACAAAGAATGATATTTATAAGGGTATAACAAATATAAATGAAATACTGTCTGTACTGTTTGGGCATACACTGAGAAACGTGTTTTCCAGGACTCGAGCTATTTCCGTATAAGTGGAAATGTTAGCGAGACGCAAATTTAGCGATTTGTCGTTAAAAATTGGTATTTTATTTTTAGCGAGATGTAATTTTAGCGATTTTAAAAAGCTTACTAAAGGAGCTATTACGAATGAAGCGCAATTATAATTTTTAGGATATTCAATTTTAGCGATCTTGGCACCTCGCTAATAATGCCAGAATTAAATCCTCGCTAAATATTCCGCTTATACGGTATAAAATATATAGACCTAAATTAGCTACCCCTCAGGTTAGCATGTCTTAGATGAGTCATATAATTATAAGGATGAAATTGATACTGACCAAAAATAGCATAATTAAAGCTTTGTCAGAATCATATCAAAACCATTTTCCATTAAATGTTCAGTATAAACATATACCCGTTGTCCGTCCGTCTGTAAACTTTTCAGATTTTCAACATTATTTTCATTAAAAAAACATTCTGATTGTACAAACAAGTACTCTGAAGTTGACATTAAAGATGCTTGAGTTTCTGATTGACAATATCTAAGTGGTTTTTGGAGACTAGGTCTTCCAACAATCTACTGGATTCCCATGGGTACCAATTGCATCCCGTTATTAGCAAACATTCATACGAACCAAATGAAGAGAAGAAAATGCTTGCTGAGCCCTTCAACTCGATATTTTGATATATCGACGATGTACGATTGCATTGTCAATTTACAATGGTTATTTCCGTTCTTATGTCGATACGATATATCCCGGTGAGCTTGAGTTACGGGATACCACAGGGTTTGACACATCTGTTTCGTATTTTGGATATTTTACTAGAAAAAGACGTTAATGGTATTAATCTAACAACCAAGCTTTATGTTAAACGTGATGACTTTAACTTTTCAATGGTCAGCTTTAATTACTTATGAAGCAATATACATGTACCTTCATCACCTGCATATGTGGTTTATATATTTCAGTTTATTAGATACGTAAGAGCACGAACAATTTCTATAAAGAGGTAGATTATTGACAAACAAGTTGATGAAACAAGAATTTCATTAGGCTCGTTTAAAGTCATCATTTCGTAAGTTCTATAGTCGATACAATGACCTTGTCAGCAAATACAATTTATCATGGAGTCAAATGCTGACTGACGATTTTCATACTAATTGTTAGTCCATTATTTATACACTGAATTGACGATGGATTTTTCCATTAATTCCTGATCATGACAAGGAACACACGGCAACAAGTTGCGTGAGGTATAATATTTTTGACCTGTCCGTCCGTCAGTCAGTCAGTACGTCAGTCTGAGTGTCAGTCCGTCTGTCCTGTTTTTTTTGTCAGTGCAACTCCTCAAATCGCTGCACAGAATTTCGTCAAACTTTGAAGATATTTAGGACACAGTGTGTAGATGTGCATATTACCAGGAAATTCCGATTCCTTTATTTTTCTGGGAATTTCCGCACTTTTCAATTAGATTTTTGGAGATATCTTGAATATAGAGATGAACAGTTTGTCAGCGCAACTCTTCATAAACCGCTGCACAGAATTTTATGAAACTTTGCAGATAATTAGGACACAATGTGTAGATGTGCATATTACCAGGAAATTCCGATTCCTTTATTTTTCTGGGAATTTCCGCACTTTTCAACTTAGATTTTTGGAGATATCTTGAATATAGAGATGAACAGTTTGTCAGCGCAACTTCTCTTAAACTGCTGCACAGAATTTCGTCAAACTTTGCAGATATTTAGGACACAAGGTGTAGATGTTCATATTACTGGGACATTCCGATTCCTTAATTTTTTTCCAGGGTTTTCAGCACTTTGAGTTGGGTATGTGAGCCTGCTCACCTTTCCTTTCATTTTTAATATATATGTCTTGCTCTTATTTCCGCCCTAATTTGTCTATATACAAAATAGGTGCAAAACGGTATAGCTCTGCGAAAAGAGAATATTGCCAGACCTGGAGAGCTACAGTGCTACCCACTAAAAAAAGTGTAAAAAGAGTGCGCTGTTTGTCGATTTATTTCTCCATGTTTTTCAAACCGTTATCAAAATATTACAAACCGTGAGTTCCTAAAATGTTTTTTGTATTATTTTCACTACAAAACAACCTTATAACCGTTATAAAAAGCTCTTTTGGGCGTGAAATAGAAACCATCGAACATTTTGCCTATGTTCACTGCCATTTTGGACGGCAAGATAGTTCGGCTCAACGAGCTTCGTGCAGATATAAAATATGAGAGTATATTTGATAGGGGTCAAAGGAATATTTTTAATTCGAGCTCTTGTACAGTTGAGGTCAGAATTTAAAGAAATTAAACAGAAAATGAGCGCAGTTTTTTGTTTGCAATATATATATATATATATATATATATATATATATATATATATATATATATATATATATATATATATATATATATATATATATATATATATACACTTTTTCAATAAGTGAAACTGTAGCTCTCTGGTCATCCAATTTATTTCAGACCAAAGAGCTACAGATCTGTAGCTAGATACAACAAATTTATCAGAATTGATGTGCTACATTGTACATGTAAAGACTCGGTAATGTAGTAATAAATAAAGTTACTGTACTGTTGTATTGCGAATGTCTTTAAACATAGGATTCTTCCGAGTATTCCATTCCGAGGTCTCTGGTTTTATCGTTCATTTATAACCACTGGTGGATTTAGTGGGGGGCCCAACCCCCCCCCCCCCCCCTGTTGTGTCAAAAAAAACACAATGTTTGATAAATCGATGATTTTCGGTGTGTCTGTGGACCCCTACCCTGACCCCAAACTGGTTGGGCCCCCACTTTTCAAGATTTCTGGATCCGCCACTGATAACCCCAACCAGAAGCTTATGTATCCCATCTAAGGTTTTGTATCGAGGTAATTAAATGAGAGGTTTACATTAAAAAGGCTCGACCAAAGACGTCAAAAACAATTTAATTGAAAGGGAAAAAAGTCGACACGTGAATGATGTCATTTTTAGTAGGTCATGATTGATATATTAACAAAATATGAGCTTGAAGCGGGGGTCACAGTCACTTGTTTCGGAAATAAATTTTAACCCATAGTATAACACGTGTTAATATTATGGGTTAAAAATTTATTACCGAAACAAGTGCCTGTGGCGGGGTGCCTGAAATTGAGTTAGGTAGAATTGGAATTTTGCCTTTATAGGACCTGTTGATTAGGATGGGTCGTGAAATCAGCAGTACTTTGAATTATTAAACTTTTCGGGGAAAAAAGAAACGGTATTTCAAATTTATTTACAAAATAGACATAATCATATTGGGGTATTAACTCTTAGATCTACAAGAAAATAGTTTGATGTAAAGTTCGTGGGCTCCGTTTTGTATTTGAAATCTCATTAAAAAAAATGAAATTCTCCGAATATGGGTATGGGAGTTACAAACTACGATAAAATTTCTGTCCCGTTCACGTGTTTTGAGATTTTTCCAGGATCGGCTGAGGAATTGAAATAAAAAATGAATTTACATGTGTACATGAAGATGATGAATTCGTACAGAATTAAATTATCATTTTCTAAGAAATTGTTCTTCATAATTAATTCTTTTTTTAAAAATAGTTGCTTGATTTTAGGAATTAACATTATAATAAAAAGTATATTACTCATTTACTGGACAGATTTGTAAGTCATTGCAAGACATGAACATTTACTTAAACAAAAGACTATTCTTTCCAGAGTCTCCCAGTTCTGGCTTACCGATATGGTCGTCTTTTTTATAGATGTTAAATCCGGTTAATAGCTACTTCTTTGTTAAGTTGTTCATTAGATTTATCGCTTCCCGGAAGTAAATAGGTCCTACAAAATGTGTTAGAAGGTATCGTGACTTCCTTAATAGCATGTTTTACTAAATAAATTAAACAACATTACACCTTAACTGCTTATACGATATAATAAACGTTAAATGATATAGCTATAACCATACAAATTGTCAATATAATACGTTTAGATCGTAAATTGTAACTTGGTTCCCAGAACTTGTCTTAGTGTTAGCACATCTCGTTGTGTTCTTGTTTTCTGAATTGAAAACTGATATTTTTATTTAATTTTTATTGTGAATCATACACGATCTAATTTGTTCTCTTAGATGCAAACTAAAGGTTCAACGTCCCATTGATGGCTAAAGTAAAGGAAATTCTGTTTTGGATATTGATAAAAAATTTGAGTGAGATATCTAATTATAACTCCCGTGGCCTAAATAGTGATGGGGGGTAGCGATATCTTACCGGTATCCGCAACTCTTCTTACACCACTGCATGCGATTTAGTGAAATTCACAAAATCTATTCTACGTAATGCCATTGTGCATGCAACACCTATTTTGCGAATTACTTACAGATAATCGGGCTTTCTTTTAGCGAAACATGGACACTTCAATTTTTCTACAATATTATTATTATTATTCCAGTGAGTTGTCTGTCTTATTAGCTGCAGAAGTAGTGTTATGGTTTTATACATAAGTCTTTGACCATAACGCTACACATCCCGTAATGTAAAAATGTACAATTGACGGTACAAGATTTTTTGCGCACTTTCTCCACTTTCTACCATTGGTCAATCAAATACCTTTTTATT
The DNA here is from genome assembly GCF_032062105.1 of Saccostrea cuccullata. Classification (NCBI taxonomy): domain Eukaryota; kingdom Metazoa; phylum Mollusca; class Bivalvia; order Ostreida; family Ostreidae; genus Saccostrea; species Saccostrea cuccullata. The sequence continues at coordinate 1,485 of NW_026929466.1, read as the reverse complement.
TCACTCGCTAATTCAATACGCATTCTGTAACCAATTTTTATATTTTATCCAACTCCCAACTCTTTATATTCCCCTCTACAGGCGATAAACTTCCTTGAGGTGAATTTTCAGCAATCCAACAGACACTTCCATTCAAGCCAGTTTATCACTTGCAGAGACGACTATAACGGGTTTGGAGGTGGATAAAAAATACAGATTGGTTAAAAAATATGTCCAGAAATAGGGAGTGAATGGTTGTTGGTTGATCAATGCCATGAAAATGGAGAAATTCTTCCCAAAAGTGTGCAAAAAATATTGCGCCGTAAATTGCATATTTTTGCATAACGGGATCTGTAGCGTTATGGTCAAATACTATAATATATAAAACCATAACACTACAGTTCTGTAGCTACTGTCTTATCAGAGGGTCGTTGTACCTTAACTACTTTTTTTTCTTTCTTTTCTAGTTCTTCATTTATAAAAATACCACTTATTCAAAGTTTTAAGATCCGTTTCTCATCAAGGAATACAACAGTTTTTGGAAGTCCCTACACTACTTCGCCATGGATGAAGACAAGCAACAGTTAAACAGAGTTTATGGAGAAGGGGAAGCACGCAACGCCTTTCGCAAAACAATGGCTCTATATACATAAGAGAAAAAATTTGATTGTGTTTTCTCAAAACAACGTTTATCGTCTTCCTCCTATACACATGTAAATTGCTCCAAATCGGTTCTCTGACATTGTAAACGAAAAATTGAACAAGGGCACCGCATAGCGAATCATCTCATCGCTAAAACAGCATTCAATATCGATCCCGATCAAATTATTTCGCTTCCGTTTCGCACATCACTAACTAACTAACACACACAGAAGAGCGTAACTATAACTTACTTGACTTATTCCTGTTCACTCCCTGGGGAGCATAGGGTCGCAACCACACCGCGCCATCGGACTCAGTTTTGGGCTATCCTTTTTAGTTGGGTCCAGGTAAATCCAGCTTCTTTTGCTTCCATTTCTATAGATCTTCTCCAGGTTTGCCTTGGTCTCCCAACCCTCCTCTTTCCTTGTGGATTCCAATCCAGAGCTTGTTTAGTGATGTTGTTTGAGGGTTTGCGTAAGGTGTGGCCTATTCAGCCCCATTTTCTCTTCTTGATGTCAATATCTATAGGATTTTGGTTGGTTCTCTCCCATAGGCTGTTGTTTGATATGGTGTCAGGCCATCTGATGTTAAGCATCTGGCGGAGACATTTGTTGAAAAAGGACTGTAGTTTATTGTTTATTGTTTTAGTAACTTTCCAGGTCTTGGAACCATATAAGAGAATTGCTTTAACATTTGTGTTAAAAATCCTGATTTTGCTTTTGATGGAGAGTGCTTTAGAATTCCAGATTTGTCTGAGGGTGTGGAAAGCATGTCTTGTCTTATTAATTCTGCTTTTGACGTCATCATCTGCTCCACCATCCTTGTTAACAATACTCCCAAGATATGTGAATCTGTCACTTTCTT
>NW_026929465.1:0-38321 GCF_032062105.1 Saccostrea cuccullata | reverse complement strand
ATAAGCACTATTGAGATATAACGGGGATATATATTTTCACTGGGACATTGTGTGCAGCAACGGACACTCTGATGTATGTATTCTTAGATTCTTGCTAAGTTTGTACTTTATGTTTCATATACTTATTATATATTACTGTAAATAAATTGTTAAGTTTAAATTGTGTTATTGATCTTTGCTGGCATTTAGGGTAATTCTGACCCATAACAGAATTGGGGGCTCGTCCGGGATAAAGAATTTCTTGCACTTTTGCAGTTTATTGTCAGAATTTTGTTCATTGAACCGTAAAATTTGATTAAAAGCCAGCAGAAATCAACATGGTGTTTTCGGTCACAGACTTTCTTAGTTCACCAAGTGTTCAGGTTTTTGATACGTTAAAAAAGGATGACTTGATCGCATTAGGTTTGCATTTTGGATAAGATGTTAAATCCTCTCAGAGAAAGCAAGACATTAAAATTAAGGTTGCAAACACACTAGTAGAAGAAAACGTCTTTGAAAAATACGATCTTCCAGAATATACAGTTAAATCAGAGTTAGGCTCTTATAAATGGCAGAATATCAGTTTCAAGTAGAGTTAGAGAAAATGCGATTTGAAAGAGAAAAATTAGAAAGAGAAGAGCGAGAAAGAGAAAGAGAAGAATGAGAGCGTGAGCGAAAATTTGAATTAGACTAATTAGAAAGACAAGAGCACTTTGAGTTAGAGAAATTAAGATTACAGCACCAACCAGAACCGTCATTTGTCAAGAATGAATTAGACGCAGCAAAAAATATTAGGTTAGTTCCGAAATTTCAAGAAAAATCTGTAGACAAATATTTTCCCCAATTCGAAAAAGTCGCAGAGAATCTTAAATGGCCACAACACGTTTGGTCAACAATTTTACAAAGTGTACTGGTTGGCAAAGCAGCTGAGGTATACTCTGCATTAGGAATAGTTGAGAGTTCAGACTATGAGAAGGTCAAAGCAGCAATATTAAAAGCATATGAATTAGTACCTGAGGCGTATAGACAAAAGTTCAGAAATTATAGAAAGTTTGATAATCAAACATTTGTTGCATTTTCACGAGAAAAAGAAGATTTATTCGATCACTGGTTTAGATCTAAGAAACTTGATAAAACTTGTGCTAATTTGCGCCAAGTCATCCTGGTAGAAGAGTTTAAGGAATGTGTTCCTCAAGATTTGAAAACACGTTTAGAAGATAAGAATGTGAAAACTCTTGAAGAGGCAGCAGTCATATCTGATACTTATGCTCTGTCTCATAAAAAGAATTTTGTATCAAGATCTCAGACTAGCAATAATTCTACAAATTCAGACACATATAAAAAGAGTGGTTCAGGATCTCAGTCTTCCACAAGTTCCCAGTCTCCATCCCAAGGTGGTTTTAAGTCCGGTCCAGGACGTGTTGAAGGATCTTCTAGAATAGGGTCGCTTCCTACTTGTAGTTATTGTAAGAAAAAAGGTCATCTGATCAGTGAATGCTTTAAACTAAAGAGAAAAAATGATTTTGATAAAACTCAACCACACGCTTGTGCGGCAGTTAGAGGTGATAGAGAAGCCTTAGTTTCGATTTAACATAACCATTAAGCATATCAAAGGCAAAGACAATGTTATTGCAGATGCCTTGTCCAGAGTATCATGAACAAATTAGATTTTGTATTAATGTACATGTTTTACAATTTAAGTTTTTCATTGACATTCAAACTTTTTAAGGGGGGAGGTGTTGTGAGATGTGTATTGTTTCATCATGTATATAATTAGTAACATTAAGTTTCTTGAACATTCCAGAGTGGTCAACATGTTCGGTCACTTTATCTAGAACATTCTTAAATTTTTTTGTACTTCCAGATTGTTCCAGTAATATCATGTTTTAACAATTTCTAGAGTATTCTAGATAAATACCCTGTCAATTCGATGCATAGATACTTCTTTGTCGTATAAGCACTATTGAGATATAACTGGGATATATATTTTCACTGGGACATTGTGTGCAGCAACGGACACTCTGATGTATGTATTCTTAGATTCTTGCTAAGTTTGTAGCAGTTTCATATACTTATTATATATTACTGTAAATAAATTATTGTTAAGTTTAAATTGTGTTATTGATGCTGGCATTTAGGGTAATTCTGACCCATAACAGAATATCTTATAATATTGCAGCCTTTTCAATGTTGTGAAAAAAGACCCTCCCCCTCTTTGTTTTCTAATACCCATCACAGATGGTTATTCCCTTGACAAAAATAAATTTTCTGGGTCTTTTTTCACACTGAAAAGGCTTCACAGTATTATGATTTATTCTATTTTCACTTTACGTATGCAACGCACACATTTAGCTTAATCAATAATTGCACGGGGGACCTAAGGTACTAGTTCATATATAATAAGTATTTTATCCTTCTGTACAAACTTAGCAAGAATCTAAGAATACATACATCAGAGTGTCCTTTTCTGCACACAATGTCCCAGTGAAAATATATATCCCAGTTATATCTCAATAGTGCTTATACGACAAAGAAGTATCTATGCATCGAATTGACAGGGTATTTATCTAGAATACTCTAGAAATTGTTAAAACATGATATTACTGGAACAATCTGGAAGTACAAAAAAATTTAAGAATGTTCTAGATAAAGTGACCGAACATGTTGACCACTCTGGAATGTTCAAGAAACTTAATGTTACTAATTATATACATGATGAAACAATACACATCTCACAACACCTCCCCCCTTAAAAAGTTTGAATGTCAATGAAAAACTTAAATTGTAAAACATGTACATTAATACAAAATCTAATTTGTTCATGATACTCTGGACAAGGCATCTGCAATAACATTGTCTTTGCCTTTGATATGCTTAATGGTTATGTTAAATCGAAACTAAGGCTTCTCTATCACCTCTAACTGCCGCACAAGCGTGTGGTTGAGTTTTATCAAAATCATTTTTTCTCTTTAGTTTAAAGCATTCACTGATCAGATGACCTTTTTTCTTACAATAACTACAAGTAGGAAGCGACCCTATTCTAGAAGATCCTTCAACACGTCCTGGACCGGACTTAAAACCACCTTGGGATGGAGACTGGGAACTTGTGGAAGACTGAGATCCTGAACCACTCTTTTTATATGTGTCTGAATTTGTAGAATTATTGCTAGTCTGAGATCTTGATACAAAATTCTTTTTATGAGACAAAGCATAAGTATCAGATATGACTGCTGCCTCTTCAAGAGTTTTCACATTCTTATCTTCTAAACGTGTTTTCAAATCTTGAGGAACACATTCCTTAAACTCTTCTACCAGGATGACTTGGCGCAAATTAGCACAAGTTTTATCAAGTTTCTTAGATCTAAACCAGTGATCGAATAAATCTTCTTTTTCTCGTGAAAATTCAACAAATGTTTGATTATCAAACTTTCTATAATTTCTGAACTTTTGTCTATACGCCTCAGGTACTAATTCATATGCTTTTAATATTGCTGCTTTGACCTTCTCATAGTCTGAACTCTCAACTATTCCTAATGCAGAGTATACCTCAGCTGCTTTGCCAACCAGTACACTTTGTAAAATTGTTGACCAAACGTGTTGTGGCCATTTAAGATTCTCTGCGACTTTTTCGAATTGGGGAAAATATTTGTCTACAGATTTTTCTTGAAATTTCGGAACTAACCTAATATTTTTTGCTGCGTCTAATTCATTCTTGACAAATGACGGTTCTGGTTGGTGCTGTAATCTTAATTTCTCTAACTCAAAGTGCTCTTGTCTTTCTAATTAGTCTAATTCAAATTTTCGCTCACGCTCTCATTCTTCTCTTTCTCTTTCTCGCTCTTCTCTTTCTAATTTTTCTCTTTCAAATCGCATTTTCTCTAACTCTACTTGAAACTGATATTCTGCCATTTTATAAGAGCCTAACTCTGATTTAACTGTATATTCTGGAAGATCGTATTTTTCAAAGACGTTTTCTTCTACTAGTGTGTTTGCAACCTTAATTTTAATGTCTTGCTTTCTCTGAGAGGATTTAACATCTTATCCAAAATGCAAACCTAATGCGATCAAGTCATCCTTTTTTAACGTATCAAAAACCTGAACACTTGGTGAACTAAGAAAGTCTGTGACCGAAAACACCATGTTGATTTCTGCTGGCTTTTAATCAAATTTTACGGTTCAATGAACAAAATTCTGACAATAAACTGCAAAAGTGCAAGAAATTCTTTATCCCGGACGAGCCCCCAATTCTGTTATGGGTCAGAATTACCCTAAATGCCAGCAAAGATCAATAACACAATTTAAACTTAACAATTTATTTACAGTAATATATAATAAGTATATGAAACATAAAGTACAAACTTAGCAAGAATCTAAGAATACATACATCAGAGTGTCCGTTGCTGCACACAATGTCCCAGTGAAAATATATATCCCCGTTATATCTCAATAGTGCTTATACGACAAAGAAGTATCTATGCATCGAATTGACAGGGTATTTATACAGTATCATAAATCTAGAATACTCTAGAAATTGTTAAAACATGATATTACTGGAACAATCTGGAAGTACACAAAATCTAAGAATGTTCTAGATAAAGTGACCGAACATGTTGACCACTCTGGAATGTTCAAGAAACTTAATGTTACTAATTATATACATGATGAAACAATACACATCTCACAATAATATGTATGGCACGTAAACTATAATTAACATTCGTTAACTATAGTTAAGAGTTGTAAACTATAGTTTACAAATCGTGAAACTGTATTTATCAGATAATCTATGTTTTGCAATCGCAAAAGATAGTTTTCGGTGTTAAGTATAGTTTACGGTTGTGAAACATAGATTATCGCGTTAACTATAGTTTACAGATGTAAAATATAGATTAACGTTGTTAACTATAGTTTACAGTCCGTAAACTATAGTTTACAACCGATAAACCTAGTTTATCGACTTTGAAACTATGTTTATCTCATTTTTGTGAATTTGGCGTGCCATATTTTTGATATATTGGAGTTTAACATTTATGGATTATGTTGGGTGACCTATGGTCTCCCCTATGATTTTATTATTCCATTTAAGGTTATAGTACCTATATAACACAGTGCCTAACCGATGATCTCCTTACTAATAGTAAGCGACTCAGAGTAAACGACGTACGTCCAGTCTCTGCATTCACAGATCTCTAACAAGCAGGGAGGATGAAGATTTTGCCCCCTACAGCCCCCTTTTCATTTCGCTCGGACTTTTCACCAATTCTTTAACATAATGGAATAATTACATGTATTTGTAAATAAATTATTTAATGCCTCTTTTGTCTTCCTTATGAGGTCATGCTTAAATAGGCGACCTCGTCACTTTAATACTCTTTGCCGGAAATCCCTGATTTTTATTTATCTTACAAAGAAAATGTACACCCTGTATTGCAAAGTTTGAGGTTGCATGGAGTTCTCCTCCCCTTTCCCTGGAATTAACACATCAAATTCATAAACCCATCAAAACTACATTAAAATAAGGAAATAAAATTTTAAAAATGCACCAATTGTACTTTGGGATACATACATGTATACTGTATTTGAAGACAAGCAAGTTGACTAATCCTCCAAATTCCAATTACATACATGTACATTTAGAGAATTCGGAGAAATTGTGCACATTTTCCTCGGTAAAAAAAATTACGGTCGCAATTCTTTTTTTGAGAGGATTTGAAAAATAATTCTACACATACCATGATTTTAAATTATTGCCTACTTACAACTTTCAATAACATCGTAATAATAAATGTGAAGAAGAAGGATGTCATTAGGTTGAATGATAAAAAAATAGAAGAGGTTGAAACATTTCTCTACCTAGGTGCCACAATGGACAAGACAGGGGGAACCGAGGCAGATATCGGGAGAAGGCTAGGCTTAGCCAGGACCGCCTTAGCATCCCTTGCCAAGGTATGGAAGTCAGCACAATACAGCACAAAGACCAAACTTAAGATCTTCAACACGAACGTTCTATATGTGCTGCTGTATTGCGCTGAACTATGGAGAACAACAGAAAAAGATGATGAAAAACTTGACACATTCCACCGAAAATGCCTTAGGAGGATCCTTAAAATACACTGGCCTGAAAAGATAACTAACCAGCAACTATATGAAAGAGCAAGATCCATACCTCTATCAAGCACTATCAAAAGAAAAAAATGGAGATGGATAGGCCACATCCTCCGAAGGGAAGAGAACTCTCACATTAGAACAGCTCTCACATGGGCCCCTGAGGGAAAGAGACGTAGAGGACGGCCAAAGAACACCTGGCGACGCTCTGTTGAGAGAGAAGGGGACGAACTGGGCTGGAACAGTTGGAAAGAGGGCCAAGTTGTTGCCAGTGACCGCCGTAAGTGGCGTTCGTTGTTGAACAGCCTCATGCGTCCTCAGGGGTACGGAGAGGATAAGTAAGTAGTAAGTAAGTAATGTACAACATAAGATTACCTTTGTCTCATTCATATACTACAATTTGTGAAGCATGAAATCCTTATTGATGAACAAAATAAGACTTACGCTTGTTTCCATAATCTTTATGCGAATACCAGAGGTAATAAAAAGTTAACAAGACCAGAGGTAACTTTATATCGTACATCTTTAGGGCGACCATAGGTCACCTTATATTGTACATCTTTAGGGCGACCATAGGTCACCTTATATTGTACATCAAAAGGGAGACCAGATGTCATCTTCTGTTCTACAACATATGGGGGACCAGAGGCCACCTTATTTTGTACATCACTGGGGGGATCAGAGGTAACCTTATATTGTATATCAGTAGAGGGACCATAGGATACCTCATATTGTACATACGTAGGGGGACCAGAGGTCACCTTAAATTTAATAACAGTAGGACCAGAGAAAACCTTATAATGTACTTTACATAAGAAGGGGGAACAAAAGTTATCTTATACTCTAAATCAGTAGGAAGACCAGTAATTATCTTATTTGTACATCAGTACGTGGCCCAGAGGACACCTTATATTGTACATCAGTAGGGGTCATCAGTAGGGGGACCAGAGGTCACCTTATATAGTGCATCAGTAGGGGACCAGAGGACACCTTATATTACACTTTAGATCAATAGGGGGACCAGAGGGCACCTTATATTGTACATCAGTAGGGGGACCAGAGGACACCTTATATTGTACATCAGTAGGGGGACCAGAGATCACCTTATATTGTATATCAATAGGGGGACCAGGGGTCACCTTATATTGTACAACAGTAGGGGGACCAGGGTTCACCTTATATTGTATAACATTGGACCAAAGGACACCTTTTCTGTACATCAGAAGGGGAACAGAGTTCTCCTCAGATTGTACATAAGAAGGGAACATCAGTAGGTGGACCAGAGATCACCTTATATTGTATATCAGTAGGGGGACCAGAGGACACCTTATATTGTACATCAGTAGGGGTCATCAGTAGGGGGACCAGAGGTCACCTTATATAGTGCATCAGTAGGGGACCAGAGGACACCTTATATTACACTTTAGATCAATAGGGGGACCAGAGATCACCTTATATTGTACATCAGTAGGGGGACCAGAGGACACCTTATATTGTACATCAGTAGGGGGACCAGAGATCACCTTATATTGTATATCAATAGGGGGACCAGGGGTCACCTTATATTGTACAACAGTAGGGGGACCAGGGTTCACCTTATATTGTATAACATTGGACCAAAGGACACCTTTTCTGTACATCAGAAGGGGAACAGAGTTCTCCTCAGATTGTACATAAGAAGGGAACATCAGTAGGTGGACCAGAGATCACCTTATATTGTATATCAGTAGGGGGACCAGAGGATACCTTATACTGTACATCGGTAGGGGAACCAAAGGACACCTTATAATGTATATCAGTAGGGGGACCAGGGGTCACCTTATATTGTACATCAGTAGGGGGACCAGAGGACACCTTATATTGTACATCAGTAGGGGGACCAGGGATCACCTTATATTGTATATCAGTAGGGGGACCAGGGGTCACCTTATATTGTACAACAGTAGGGGGACCAGGGGTCACCTTATATTGTACAACAGTAGGGGGACCAGGGGTCACCTTATATCGTACAACATTAAGGGGACGAAAGTACACTTTATATACATCAGTAGGAGATAACAGTAGGGGACCAGAGGGCACCATATATTGTACATCAGTAGGGGGACAGAGCCTTCAGTTCAGTTTTAACGTTCGTTACTAGGTGGACCAGATGTAAACTAATATTGTACATCAATAAGTTAACCAAAGGTCACCTTTTATGTTATTTCATTATGAGACTAAAGGACACCTTTATATTGTACAACAGAAAGGGGACCATAGGTCACCTTATACTGTACAAGAGCTCAGATTATATTGTACATCAAAGGGGAAACGGAGGTCGCCTTATACATCAATAGGGGGTCAGAGGTCGCCCTATGTTGTAGATCATTATAAGGACCTTAGGTCACTGTATATTTTACATCACAAGAGGGGCCAGAGGTTACCTTGTATTGTACATAAATAGGGAGACCAGTGGTCCCCTTTGTTGTACATTTTTAAGGAAATCATACATGAAAAATATTATATGAATGCAGAGAGATAAAGCATCAACGATTCTAGACCCGTCTTAACCAACAGACACACAAAAGAAAACAAGGGCGGACCAGAGGTTACAAATAAAATGCATATTAACGAGATGCTAGAGGTTCACTTAAGAACACGGCAAGAGGCCTATGGATGTTATAGGTCATCTGAACATCTTGTAAAACTTTAAAACTTTCATTTCAAATAATCGGTAATAATTAGCAATAATTAGTAGTGCTCATTGACCACAAAAACCCTCATCCTGAGGTCATATATTTCACAATTTTAAAAAAAGGACCATTGTTCATAAAAAAATTGGTTTATACTAAAGAACAAATTTCAAAGCATTAATTCAATTACAGTATTGTCTACAAATTACATGGTACCCATGAGCCAGGGGCCTTGAAATTTATAATTCTGGAAGACGCTCCCTTGCTTATCATAATTATATGTAGTTAGTTTAATTAATATCCAGGAGCAGAGAGGAATATTTTTTAAAGAATTAAGGAGGCTGGGGGTCAACAAATTAACCATAAATTAACCATCAGATTTAACTTATTTTTTTAGATACGGTATCATAAGCTGTCAACTATCATTTGAAAAAGAAAAAAAAATCATACATTTAGTTTTAAAATTTCATCATTTTTGTATATCTTTATATGGAACTCTTCTTTTAAAGGAGATCAAAATAGTCTGAAAATGGCTGCCACCCCCAGCCTCTTTGATGAATTTAAACTTTACAGTTTATATAGCCCCACCGTAACACCGGAACCCCTGACCTTTGGGTCACGAATTTCAAAACTTTGGAGAGAATACCCTTCCTCATCACAACTTTGCATGTAGTTAGTTTGTTTAATATCCAGGGGCAGAGGGAAATATTTTCAAAGAATAAATGCATTTCATAAATTAATATAAATTTTTATAGCCCTGTCCTAACCCCAGGGCCCCTGACCCTGGAACAATGAATTTCACAATTTTGGTATGGAGTCAATGCTTATAATAATTATGCCAACAGTTCGACGGCTTGATGTTAAAAGAAGATTTTTTTTAAAGATTTCATCAATAGTAATTTCGCCCAAACTTTCTTGCCTTAGGGGATGGAGGGCAGGGACTATAAATTAAAATATCTCCCCTTCACCCATAGATGCTTTATGCCAAAATTGGTTGTAAATGGTTGAGGGATTACAGAGAAAAGCTGAAAATGTTCGAATGTTAACGCACAATGCACAGCGCACGACGCCAGAAAAAAAAACGATAGCAATAAGTCACATGCGTTGATTCAGGTGACCAACTAAGGAGTCCTTTGGTCTCAATATTTATGTAAAATATTAGGTGTCTTCTGATCTCCCTGTTGACTTACAAAATAAGATGACCTCTGGTCTTCTTATTGATGTAAAATATAAAGTGTCTTCCGGTTTCTTCATTGTCGTTCAAAATAGTGTTATCATTAGTTTTAATGATGTACTGTATGACATACAATACTAAGCTTGAATTTTTCGCATTATTGCATCTTTAATGAATTTATAACAATTGATGTGACTACTTTTCATCACATAGTTTAATTGTGAGAAGCTGAAAAACAAGGGTATTCGAGACACTGCATTAAAAATGAATTGTAAAGAATCAGTAAACTAGAGTGAAATTAAACCGGCCATTAAAGCTGCTGTAAAACTTGTTAAGAATCCCCAAAAAATACTCACTGAAATATGTAAAAAATTACTGCAATCAATGTTTGTTTTATAGACAATTGAGCAGGTGGATTTCGATGATAAAAAATAGATAATGGGCATCAAAAATGGGTACCGTACTTGCAAACAAAAATTAAACAAATAATGTACTGTTTGACAAATTTCAACAAATAATCACTGATGGTGTATGATTGACTATACGACAAATTGCAAAGAATGGAGGCGTACAAGGCGAGGACAATCCCCCGCTCTGAAAAAAGATATTTCCCAATTCGAAAAGTAGTATTTTTTCAAAATTTTATGGTTTATATCATCTTTTACATTTCTGTATTTCATTGTTTTAATAATTTATGAATAATTTATTTTTTATTTATGTTTTAAGACATTTGAAAACAAAAAAAAAAAAGAAAAGAAAAGCTTCATGTATAATTCGAACTCTCTCCATAGCGCAGGTTTGGTCCAAGACCAACCGCTTTAACCACTACGCTACGAAGTATATGCACTATTGACGTCTTTCAGTGTGATTTAATGGACGGGTTTGTTGAAGCGTAAATTTTATCAGAAAAGTTTGATTTTCACATAGAAAGGGTTCAGATTCCATTTTTTGGACAAATGATTCCATTTGTTGGACAAATGAAATAGATTTCACATTTACATTTCCATCATTTAAGCGTTCACGAAGAATGGAGACTTGACACATTCATGTTCAAAATTCGTTATTTATAGTTCTATTAAACCCATTTTCCACTAAATATGCTTAACTGTCAACTTTGAAATAAATATTATCAAATGATACGTCGTTCAGAAAAATAAAATAATAAAATATTTTGAAGATGACATTACTGAGAACATGATTTTAGAAAAATATAGCTTTTTGTGAATTTTGCAAATTGAAAAACATTTTGTCTCAGAGCGGTGTATTGTACACGCCTTATACGCCCTCTTTCAAAATAGACATCATTTCGGGAGTAGTTCATACTGTTTTAAAAACGTTTGACAGAAAAAAAAGCTTAGTACTCAAAAGTAACCCTTTAAAAAAAATTAGTGAAAACGACTGCGTATAAGAATATATGAACAATTATTAAAAATATCAGTAATTGTAGTTATCCACGTTTATTGGAATTTCAAACAGATAATGAAACTTGAATCTATTGCTTAAAACCCTCAAAGATGTACTTGACAAAAACAGCAAAGGTCTGAGAAGAGTAGAGAATTGCAAGAGCATAAAGATAGATTTATAGGCAATTTTCTTAAATATTAGTGTTCTTATTGTTCAAATTCGTATTCGGGGATGCAGTTTAATTTCTGGAGAAATCTAGAAAGCAATTTTTTTTGCAAAAATATCAAAAGGTTAATGAGAATCAGGAATCCACAACATTAGATTTTTTTCATGACAGCGTCCAAACCCGAAAGCCCTGAGGAGTAAAGGAGTCTAGGAGATAAACAAAACTTAATGTTCATTCACATTAACAATATTCGCCAGATCTTTCGCCTTCTGACTTGTTCCATTTGCCAAACTTGAGAAAACGCCTTTCACAAGGAAGAAACAAGTCCAGGAAATCATAGGATCTGCAATAATCCAGTATACAAAGGTTCATACCCGAAAATGAGTTCAAAAAACAATTCAAAATGAATCAGAAATTGGATAAAAAATGTTACTTACAGATGTTTCAATGAAAAGATAATTTTAGGTTAAATCATTATAACTAAATTATTGAAAAGCAACTTTTGTTTCTTTCCGAGCATCGAAGACATTATTTATTAAACGACCCTTGTATAAGGTGACCTACCGATGTACAATATCAGGTGTCCTCTGGTCCCCCTTCTGATTTTAAATAAAAGGTGACCCCTGGTCCCCCTGCTGATATACAAAGTAAAGTGGCCTCTTGTCCCTCTACTGATGTACAATATAAGGTGATCTCTGGTCCCCCTTCTGATGTTAAATATAAGGTGACCTCTGGTCCCCCTACTGATGTACAATATAATGTGACCCTTGGTACCCCTGCTGATGTACAATATAAGGTGACTTCTGGTCATCCTTCTGATGTTAAATATAAGGTGACCTCTGGTTCCCCTACTTTTGTACAATATAAAGTGACTTCTGGTCAGTCTACTGATGTTCAATATAAGGTGAACTCTGTTCCCTCTACTGATGTACAATATAAGGTGACCTCTGGTCCCCATACACTATGTACAATATAAGGTGTCCTCTGGTCCCCCTACTGATGTACAATATAAGATGTCCTCTGGTTCCCTACAGATGTATAGTATAAGGTGTCCTCTGGTCCCCTTATTGGTGTACAATATAAGGTGACCTCTGGTCCCTCTACTGATGTACTGTACAATATTAGGTGACCACTAGTCCCTGTATTAATGTAAAATATCGGGTGTCCTCTGGTCCCCGTACTGATGTACAATATAAGGTGTCCTCTGGTTCCCGTACTGATGTACAATATAAGGTTTCCTCTGGTCCCCCTACAGATGTATAGTATAAAGTGTCCTCTGGTCCCCCTATTGATATACAAAAGGTGACCTCAGGTCCTTCTGCTGATGTACAATATAAGATGATCTCTGGTCCTACTACTAATGTAAAATATAAGGTGTCCTCTGGTCCCGCTACAGATGTACAGTACAATATTAGGTGACCACTAGTCCCCGTACAATATAAGGTGACCTCTGGTCCTTCTGCTGATGTACATTATACGATGACCTCTGGTCCTACTACTGATGTACTATATAAGGTGACCTCTGGTCCCTCTACAAATGTACAGTACAATATTAGGTGACCACTAGTCCCAGTACTAATGTAAGATATCGGGTGACCTCTGGTCCCCGTACTGATGTACAATATATGGTGTCCTCTGGTCCACCTACAGATGTATAGTACATGGTGTCCTCTGCCCCCCTACTGATGTCCCCTACTGATGCACAATACCGGTATAAGGTGCCCTCTGGTCCCTTTACTGATGTACAATATAAGGTGTCCTCTGGTCTCCCTACTGGTGTACAATATAAGGTTTCCTATGGTCCCTCTACCGATGTACAGTACAATATTAGGTTACCTGTAGTCCCCCTACTGATGTACAATATAGGGTGACCTCTGGTCCCCCAAATGATGTACGATATAAGGTATCCCCAGGCCCCCCCTATTATGTGCAATAAAACATTACCTTTGGACCCCTATTGATTTACAATATAAGGTGACCACTGGTCTCCCTAATGATGTTAAATATAAGGTTGCCTCTGGTCCCCCTACTGATGTGCAATGTAAGGTGATCTTTGGTCCCCCTATTGATGTACAATATGAGGTTACCTCTGGTCACCCTTTATTACTTTCATGTTTCTGTTAATATATATTATTTGAATGTTGATCTTTATAAAGATATAAATATGATTATTTTGGAGTAAGACAAAGAAAATTGTCTATAATATAAGATTCAATTTATATATAAGGTGACCTGAGGTCTCCGTATTGATATCGATGAATTTACTTTTGTGCCTGTAATGCCTGGAGAGTTCCTAGAATGTTTTATTACTATGCAAAATGACGAACTATTTGCGGGGGACCCCAGGTCCTAGTTGAGCGTACGTTTTATCCTTCAGCACATGAAATTACAAATAGCCTTCTTGTATTTTCAAGACATCCTTACCTCTAAAAGTTTCAGCACAGACTGATGACGAATAAGTGCCGTGACGTCAGAGTTCCCTTGCTAGGTGCTACTAATATCCCCAAACTATAAATGGAACTGATAAATATTGTACAAATTGCCAAATGAACCCGATGCATTTTCGACCAAGCCAGACCACAAATATTTATTTCACTTCGATAAATAGATTTAACCTTTAGTGGTTAAATCTCATTAAAAGGGAATGGAAGGAAGTATCTCTCACCATTTTCACAAAAATGGTACGAAGACCCACTCTATATAAAAAAGTTAGTTTTCCGACTTATATTATGAAAGATAATGTATATCCGACTTCGTGGCTCAGTGGTCATAGCGGCGGTGTTGAAGCACCCAGTTATTTGTCGCGAGTGTTCGAAACACGATTTTTTGTTCAGGTTGAAATTTATAGATAAATATATTTTTTCACTAAAAGCAAAGTAAAAAAATAAGATAATGAATTTATTTACGGTCTTTTGATACATTTTCTATAATAAACAAGTTTTCAAGATAAATTACATTTTTTACATCAATTCAAGACTACATTACACAAATGAAATGTACTAAACAATCATGGGTAGACTAGCACGGTATGGCTGTTCCGTATGCAAAAACAGGTAAGGTAAAGTGTGCCATCTCCCAACCCCTGAAAACATATTCGATAGAACAATTAACACGCAGTATGTAAAGCATCACATGTTAAAAGTACTGTAGCCATAACAGCAAGGTTTACAAAGTTTAAGGTAAATCATACGACTATTCCGATGTGCTTTAAGAACTCAAAATCCGTGTGGGCATATGACTCGCCTAATCCCCCCAGATTCTTTACTGGTATATGATAACTCTTTTTTATTCGAAAACATGAATTAAATTGGTTTCATGTTATAATTTTTTTTTTCAAGTTTTTTCCAGTGCCATTAAACATTTCTCACAGTCAATGGAAATCAAATCACTTTGATAAGAGCAAACTTTGTCTAATGTTGGAATATCCTTTTATTTTACTTGGAGGATTGCCCGTACACAATCTCGGTTTTTTTTTCTAAAAAAAAAAGAAAATAAGCATTATAAAAAACATAAAGTTGGAGGATTGTTTTTTTTAAGAAATGAAAGTCTTTATCTTTTGTTCTTAATTTAAAATCTTTAAAAGAAATGAATTATATTTAGAGAATATTAAATACTATTTAGAAGAGTAATTATTTCTTTCATATTATGAATCATGTAAATTCAGATTCTAAGAGAATCTTTGCAGATCTATTTTTGTATTTATATGAAGCAGAAATTGTGCAAAATCTGCACTTGCTGTGGATTTAAAGTCGACAATTAAATATATATATTTGTTACATATTTATTAAAAAATACAGGATTTTTGCATATGTCACAATAGCTGCATCAGCAATGCAGGGCTGGTATGGATTTGCGATGCTGATACGGATCAATTTCACACCTCTTGTAAATTAAACCTCAGAAACAATACTTGTGGCATCTCTAAATTTTAACCTTTTGAATGTAAGGATAATCTCATTAAAAAATAATAGATTATTTTCAAATTACGAATCCGGCACATCTGAAATACAACTACATGCATATGTAGAAACAGACCCAAACAGTATGAGACAATAGACCTGTATATGTAAGAAGTCCGGTCATTATTATTTACTTATTTTCTTTTAAACTTAATTGTACTGTATTTCATTACTAAGTATGTAATAAGCATAAATAAACATACCCTTTTCCACATCATATTCTGTATCAGGCTTCTGGCTTGTTTTTGGTGTCTCGATGCAATTTAACCTGGTGAGCGTAAGAAACTACAGAGTCTGACAAATCTGTTTCATATTTGTATATTTTATTGAAAAAGACTTTAATGATAATCTAACAACCATGATGTATGATAAATGGGATGAGTTTAACTTTTCTATCGTCAACGTTTTTATGCAGCAATATCACTTAATTACCTACATACAGGATTTATATATCTCAGTTTATTCAATATGAAAGAGCATGCTCTACGTACAAACAATTTCTAAAACGAGGAAAATTATTGACTATTGACAAACAACTTAATGAAACATGAATTTCGGCATTCTTGTTTAAAATGATTATTTCTTATATAAGTTGCCAGCGAATACAATTAAGAAATAAATAACAAGTTTATAAATTTCAATGGGATTTTAAGTGGGTCGGTCAAGTGATCAAATCCTGTGAAGACCGAAGGCCTTCTCAGAAGATTTGATCACGTGACCGACCCACTTCAATTTCTTTTGAAGTTTATAAACTTGTTATTTATAACTTATATTTACATTTGAAATTGACAATTAAATATTAAATTAAATATATTCGGATTTAAATATTGCACAAACCGGTCGCATTAGATTTCCGTCAAAGTTACGCAAGGTGTAAATCGGCTTGAAAGGCGGTAACGCTTCGAATCCGTCGGGCTAAGAGTTCAATTTCAGAGGGAATATTTTGTTAAGTGCTACTTGTGATCCGTAGAAGGAACACGTCCGAGAATTGATCATAAAAAGTTGGAGGAATTTTGGTCGCCTGAAAGAGGTTGGATAGATCCGACGGATTGAGACACCTGTCCGAGCCAGTTAGCCTGATCAAGTATTAAATCTTATGAAAAACATTCAATTTTCAGTAACTAAAGGCATATTTATGATGTCAACACGGAGACTCTGCCGACAGTTTACATTGAAGTACGACAGCGCCGATCGAGGTTTTTATTTCTCAGCTGTTCGTGGCGTGATTGCTATGCTTTGATATTTTCCAACAGATTTACACATTTGTCGTGAGTAGAATTTAATGAAAAAATATATTTTTACCTATATCTTGCAGATTTAACTTAAGGTCTAACAAAAATAAGGGTAAACAAAAAGGTAAGAGATTCTGCAGCTGACACAAGTGACATACAACTTGTAAACAAAGGCTAGTTTCTATCGGACTGGTATATTCTCTATGTACACATGTTAAATCGATCGCCAAAAATGTATGATGTACTTGTTTACGTTGTTAATTAAACAATTAATTCACTTTCTTATTTTGTTCATTTTTATACATGAATAGCGAGTCATTTTATATTGATTAGTTACGGTAAATATTATTGCGCCGTGTGATTGGCCATGATTGACCTCTGACCTCCGACAAACTTTATACAGAATTGAAGATATTTTCTCTCTGTATGCTTATGCAATGGAAAGATACCACAAATGTATTTATTTTATGGAGCCAAATGCTCATTGACGTTTTTCATGCTAATTTTCAAATATTTATACACTGAATTGACGACGGATTTTCCCGTTATTTCCTGGTCATTACAGGGAGCACACGACGGGTCGGCAAGGGGAGGCTCACTTCTCCATAGCACCTGATCACACCTCTGATGTTTTGGAGGTCCGTGTCTGCTCTGCTCCCATTTGTATTGCTTAATGGACTTTTGAGCTTGGATACTGTTCGTTATCTCCGTTATGTTTCATTCTTATAAAAGAGCCTTATCAGGATCCGAACTACATGTATTGCAATCTGTAATCAAATAATTCTTACAATGGAATACATGTATTATATATGTATAGAAATCATATTTTAACATAACTTGATCCGAAAAGTAGTATCACGTCAAGTTCAAAGAATGAAAAAGTGTCTGTAATCAAATACATTAGAATTGAAAATGAAATATTGACACAACGATAAGAAAATCAAGATTGAAGTACAAATCGAAAGCCGAGCCAAGACAAACCTTTGGAAACATATGAAGTGGATGCTAGCAAAATAAATCTTCTAGTTTTAAGAAATAAAGCATTGATAAGAATTAATTTTGACATTTAACGATTTTCATATTTACAGATCTTGTTTATAAAAAAGTTATTTTTTCTGCGAAAACTTACTTAATACAGTTTTGATTTTTCGATTTGATTTTTTCAAGTAAAGTTGCAATTTATTGTTTGAAACCAACAACTGCTTATTGACAATTGATTGTGTTTAAAGTTAAATCTTTATTTCACTGTCAATATTATCTGGTTTTCAATTTAAAGTTATCCCTCACTGCTCAATGGCCCCGAGTGCCGAGTAAAGGTCAAAATTTGAAGCCCTTCACCGGCATACGGTGACGTCTCCATATGAGTGAAAAATTCTCGAGAGGGACCTTAAACAATATACAATCAATCAATCAATTTAAAGTTATATTTTGCTTTCTTTGTGAGAGAGGGTGTGTGAGAGTGAGTTTGTTTCCAATTGATAATTTCTTATTTTGTTTTTTATTTTTATATTTTTTATTTTAATAAATTTATTTTGTTTTGTTTATTCTACGGCTTATCGTTTTCTTTACTGCCTGCACAAAATCCAAAATAACTTCATGACAATGTATATAAAATCAGATGAGGGTATTGACAGAGTTTTCAAAATCTTTTTTCTTTGCGATTGTGTTAAAGATTATCAATGGGAAATAATTATTACTTACTCAGTAAGTGTAGTGATCCTGGATATTCCTGAAAGAAAAGCAGACAAATACTAATTTGACGTAAATGAATTTCCAATTCACAGTTATGAGTACTTTTGTTCCATTACCTTGCAACTTACAGTAAGATTATATCAAGTTTGTCTCTTTAATGTTTTTTTACATCAACACACCTTCTGAATCTTTCTCTTCTTGGCCAAAAACGTTTAAACAGGATCAAACATGTGATTATTATTATTATTGAAATAGAGGCAACTATCCATGGCACTTTGTTGATTTCTTCCCCAGCCCTTTAAAGAAAAGTATTTAAAGTGTATGAATAGTAAAACAGTAAAGTGTTAAAGAGAAAATATTTAAGATGTCCATTCTGTGTGATTTTAATTTTTTTATGTTCGCGTATTCCAGGTAATCTTAAAGGAAACTTACAATAACTCGAAGGACAACATGTAAGTGTAATAGCATATATAGTTACAATTTTTATCCAGATAAGCATGTCCGAGTATCATTATTATGAATATGCACCTGTTGTGAATACTTTTTAATTATCTTAATTCTATATATCTTGCAAAAATAAAAGCTTCTTGAAGAGTTTTTGTTCATATATACAAACGTATATATATATATATATATATATATATATATATATATATATATATATATATATATATATATATATATATATATATGTATGTAAAACTCCAAAGTGCGTTGGTGACGCCAAAGCCCGATGGTCTCGCCAAATCCCGATGGTCTGCGTCAAACCCGGATGGCTCGCTGTCTTTACGGACGCCAAAGTCCGATGGTCACGCCAAAGTCCGATGGCTCGTTTCCTATGACACGCGCGACGCTAAAGTGCGATGGTCTGACACGCCAAGGTCCGATGGTGCAGAGGAACAATCAACGTTTATGACGTCACAATAATCCGACGTCAATCCTTGACGCCGTTGTCCTGCATTCAAAAGCCATCATTTCTGAATTCGTCTTCGAATACAATTTTATTGATTTTGCTGATTGCTTGCACCTTCCAGAGATATTAGGATTAGTCCTCGCACGACAGTCGATTGATTAGGGTCAGTCCTTGCATTGCACCAACCCGAGATTTAGGGTTAGTCCTCGCACAGTTGTCGAGTAATTAGGGTTGGTCTCGCACCCACCCAAGATATCTAGGTTATAATTGATACACACTTTTTGAGCGTTTAAGGTTAGTCTCGCATCTATCCGAGAGATAAGGAATAGTTTTCGCATTTATTTATTAAAGTATACATATTTTTTAAGACCTTTGCATGGCGCGGCGTTGAGGTTTGGTGCAGTAGTATTATGACGTCATAAACGTTAATTGTTTTCTGCACCATCAGACTTTGGTGTATCAAACATCGGGGTTTGGCGCAGACCATCGGACTTTGGCGTGCCCATCCATCGGACTTTGGAGTCCCATCGCACTTTGGAGTCCTACATATATATAGAATACATGTAAGTGGTCTTTTGGGTCCGGGCTGTGAAAATTTCATTACCATCACCATCGAGAGTTACATTTATGTCAGTGAAACAGCATTTTTTGTAGGTTTTATATTGCTCTTCATTTTACCTGAATATTATTTAGTATATTATGTAGTATATTATCCTCATACCCCTCCTTTTCTTGTTCAATCTCCGGTAATGTGATTTCTTGTTCAATCTCCGGTAATGTGATTTCTTGTTCAATCTCCGGTAATGTGATATTTTCTTTTGTGTTTTGGTTTCTTCCTTTTGCGGATGAAGTTAGTGGACTTAGAGTTGTTGATATAGAAGTTCTATGATAACATTCTTCATCTGTAAAGCAGGTTAAAAAAACAACTATTATTTTAACATCAGTTAGAGAGAAAGGGCGTATGTAATTCAACGTAATTTTTGTGCTGGACCACTTATGTTTTGTCGTGTTTTAAGCATACTCATAAATTTATTTCTTACATGGTTTGTAATTAACAGTAATTATCTGATATTTATTGCCGATAATTTAATAAGCCGCCCTCGCGTCAGTTATACTGATTGAAAATAAGAGTTTAATTTTATACTACATCAAAAGATGCATTACTATCCATTTCATCTGTATGCATAAGACCACATTGCTCTTACATTTGTATACTTCGTTTGATGTGTAGTAAATTGGGCATGTTTGGCAATCAGTGTCATAGTTTGCTTGAATTGTATTCCCAAAGAAGCTGTATTCTACACAATGTCCTTTGAAGAAAAATATATTACACAAAGTCTTCATTTCATTAAGTTAACTAAATTGCAATATTGTTTGAACAAAGTAAAAAAATATTTATAACCTTAAATAATTACTTGATTTTCTATTTAGTTGTTGCAACTAAATAGAAAATCAAGTAGTTATTTAAGGTTATAAATATTTTTTTGTAAAGAATTATAAACTTTTATAACTTTCAGAAGCTGTTTGATTCTAACACAAGTAACTAAATCTAGGCAATAATAAACTTTCTTTTACATGAATGATTTTTCATACCAAATACAATGTATTTCACCGGTGCACAAACTTCTAGAGTGATATTGTTGAAGTGATTAGGAACACAGTGATAAACTAATTCCTCTGTAAAGTCTTCACTGAGTTTGCTGCAGTTTTTGTTCTCAGCCGCTATAAACCACTCCGTTGCATTCCGGGGACATGCAGGCACAAATGTTATAGTTTTTTCTACTTTCTGGCGAGCAAAAACCTTGAAATAGATACAATTAACATGCATTCAAATCAAAATAAGAAATTTTAGTATTTATTCTGTTCCCGTAATCAAAGATTTGGTGATAACAGTTTTGCCGTGTCTATCCATCTGTCTTTCTGTCTTCTGTCCGCAGAAACTTTAACCTTACCCATAACTTTTGACTGGTTGGAGCTATGGATTCCGCATTTGATTCTTTACATGTATTATATCAATGTTAAATTACCTCTTCAAGCAAAACAGTCATGAAACTGAGAAGTATCAGGAACAAAAACGCTCTTTCTCTCTGTAATCCCATAGACTTTGGCAGATTGATTGGTTTTCTACAAATTAACGATGCTATATAAAACTGTAGCAAAGTTCTTCTTTTGAGTCAGTATATGTATACTGTTAATCACAATTCGCGAAAAAACAAAAATTACGCGAGACCGTGTATATACATGTAATACTACCCCTATGGATTATAACTCCTGGTTGACTAATCAAGCTGATGTCGCGAATATATTAAATAATGTGAACTTAATTTTTTTTTAAATATATTTACCACGGATTACCACCGATTACCACCGGTCTATTTACATTACACATGTTTTTTGCAGGCAAAGTCATTAGAAATCTATTGCATTCAAAACACCATAACACGGAAAGTGTGTTGAAGTGTTAAAGCAAACGTTTTACTTTGTTGTCACAAAGTTTGAACGCCGAAGAAGTGCAACGTCATAAACAAAAATCAAACATCACCCCTGCATTGATCTTTTATTAATTGTAGCTTACAAGAAGAATACTACTTGAGGTTTAAAATAAAAATCACATTTGCAGTCAAACAGAGATTAAAAATGTCAACATAAACAATGAATCATTAATTTTTTAAAGAAATAGTCTCAAAACTGTAGCGATGTGCAAACACATTTTTATAACGCGCGTTATACAATTTGTTTGCAAACACCTATTCAGTGATGAGATATATCTTTCAAAAAAATAACAATAAGTTGCTTTGTATCGTTCGAAATGATTACCAAATCAACAAAGGAATAAAAATGACATGTTTCAAAAAATTATAATACACGAACTATTCAATGAAAGGTTATGCATGTTTGCTAAAAGATCACTATAACGACCATAGAATTTACGAAATGCCGACTTGACATGAATCTCTTTAAATCTCTGTAAATCATCCGTCAGTAGCTTGCCTTGTTGTAAAAATTAAGTAATTAATTTAATATAATTTAAAAATGAAAATTAAAAAAAACCTACCCTTAGGTGCGGTCATTTCAAAACCAAAAAAAACAAAAACAACTTGAAAATATTTATAAGCTTTTACCGTAAGTAAAGAAGTGTGATATAATTCTAATTTGACAAATTTATGGGTACATAAGACACAATTGTCTTAGGAGAATTATAATAAAAGTAATATAAATAAAAGAAATAAGGAATACTTACACACAGAGGGAAAACATGTCTTCTCGACTTAATCTTATTATATGTAATTTAATTGCCAACTCCTTGGGTGAATACATTCAGACAAAGTATGACCGAATTTTAATTCTGCGAATCGTTATTTTAACTGGAAGTCCCATAAAGTAACCTGTAGTTTTAAAAATTCATATGTCAGATCTAAATTTAGACAAACTTACCTATATTTTTGACATTTAAAAAAATGAAATCACTCTTTCCCCTCGTGATTTTCCAAGGAAGTAAATAAACACTAACTTAGTGACTAAGTATATTAAATTTTTTTCCAGGTATAAAACACGAACCTATGAGACAATTCTATTTACAATGTATTGTGCTCTCTCTCTCTCTCTCTCTCTCTCTTTGTGTGCGTGTGTGTGTAGTCCGCGTCTAATGTATTTTTATATGAATGTTTAGACTTAGATGTCCTTACTTTTACTTTTTTTTTAGTATTTTGTTATTATATATGCATGCATTATAAAAGAAATATTAGTATGCCTTTTATTTCTTTTTTCCACGAAAATATTTGAATATTTGTAGATTTCTAGATTTCGAATTCAAGGAAAATGCAATAAATTTGAATTTTAAAAGTTTAAATGGTATATCAGAATGCTCTTTGTAAAAAAAAAAGTACTGTAGTATGCATCACCCGATACAATTTTTTTAAATCATCAGACTACAATGTTAAAGAAGCAGAGTTTGTAGATTGTGACACTATTTAATTTTTGTCATAATAACAAGATTTTTAAGATTTTAAAGATTTTAAGAATAATTCATCTTTAACGAGAAACTTTTTGAGTTTCATGGTCATCAGAATATAATACACACCTGTAAAGGCGCAATTAAATGGTAAATAATTTTGTTTCAATCTAAATATATAAAAAAAAAACATGAGAAGACAAGAATCATGAATTGAATTCGAATATGCATTAAGTGATAATAAAATACACCTGCTATACCTGTATGGGCTGTCATCTTGGACGACGGGACTCTTAGATGCGGTTAAGCTACATATACACAGGCAACTTAGCCACATATGATCCACATATGAGTTTTATATGATTCTCCTTCGATTGGTTTCATATGAGAATCATAAAAAAGGGGCATCAAATATTAATCCTATGAAGCAAATCATATGATTTACATATGATCCACATATGTCAGATGATTTGCATATGAAAATTTTAAGTGTGTTTCAAGCCATTTACATATGAGAATCATATGAAAATGGAATCATATGTAAATCATATGTTACACTTATGTGTGTTCTCTTTCAATTTTCATCACAAGGAAATACACAGTTTTGTACCCATTTAAAAATAAGATATTTCTGCTTCAGATGAAAATTCATTACATTCCAATGATCTATCTTCATGTGTTAAATATTTGAAACTTGAATCTTATAATGCTTACACAACTTTTTTGATAAAATTATTTTCATCAAGAGAAATAATCTATTTTTCACAGTGTATATTCTAAACAAGAAAATATACAAACAAGTCAGTAGCATTTGTCGATACATGTATTACAAGCTAATTCAGAGAATTTGTGTCCCCCTCTTAGGGAAAAAAGAAAACCATGCGCAGTTCGGGGGTCGGGGGGGGGGGGGGGTCGGATCCCCTTGACTGAATTTGTAGAACTATTAAATGTGTACATGTATGCTAAAGCATTTAAAATATGCCAATATGGATAATTTATATAGATTTGATTCCTTATTCTTTATTATGTGTATAGCAGATTCTTTTTATATGGAATATAAACTATCTTGATCAGAATACTATATTTCCCCAAGACCTAGTAATCACAGGTGATTTCAATTTTCACGTCGACAATCGTAGTGATCCTGAGGCAAGCAGGTTGTTACAATCCCTTGATGATCGCAACCTTATACAACACGTGGACGAGCCGACCCATGTTCACGGACATATCCTAGACTTGCTTATCACACGATCATCTAGTGAAATACTACATTCACGTCCTCAAGTCAAAAATCCTTCATTGAGTGATGTGAAAGGAAACTTGTGCTGTGACCACTATGCTATACATGCAACGTTCAACTGCAGAAAGCCACAACATCAACGTAAAGAGATTACGTTTAGAAGGCTCAAGAATATCAACATACATGACATGAGTAGAGATATTAAAAATCAACTACAAGATGAATCCGCACGAAATGAGAACACGTCTGTTGACCATTTAGTACAAGGGTACAACAAATGCCTCTCGCATATTCTAAACACTCATGCACCTCTTGTTAGCAAGTCAATTCTTATAAGAGCTAACACAAAGTGGTACACAGACGAGCTCAGGACAGCGAAACAACAGAAGCGGAAAACGGAGAGACGTTGGCGTAGATCTAAACTGGAAATACACCACCCGCTATTTAAAGCAGAATGTAAGCAAACAGGCCAATTACTACACAAGGCAAAAGAAGAATTCTATTCTACTAAAATTCAGGAATGTAGACATGATCTGAAAAACTTCTTTAGGGTGACGAATTTATTGATGGGTAAGAATCAGGAGAGTCCCCTACCAACATCACCATCAGATGAAGATCTTGCAAATAGATTTTCAACGTTTTTCATAGACAAAGTAACATCCATCAGAGAGACACTTAAACAAAAAACAGAAAAAGAAGACAGCTATTTAGGCACAGACGTATACTATCATGGGCCTCTATTAGCTGCTTTTGAACGTACCACTGAAGATGAAGTACGATCACTAATAATGAAGGCACCCAGTAAATCATGCGAACTGGATCCAATTCCAACAAAGCTACTGAAAAAGTGCCTGGATCCGGTAATACCGCTTGTCACAGAAATGATTAATGCATCTCTCGATCAAGGAATTTTTCCGTCTGCTTGGAAGGAGGCCATAGTTCGTCCACTGCTTAAGAAACCTGGACTAGATAAGGAAGTGTTGAAAAACTATCGGCCCGTATCGAACTTGAGTTTTATCTCAAAAATATTGGAGAAAGTTGTGGCTCGTAGGATTGATGCCCATTTGGAT
Source organism: Saccostrea cuccullata (assembly GCF_032062105.1). NCBI lineage: Eukaryota > Metazoa > Mollusca > Bivalvia > Ostreida > Ostreidae > Saccostrea > Saccostrea cuccullata. Next base: position 12,763 of record NW_026929465.1, on the reverse strand, counting down.
GCGAATTCTCTTCGTGATCCACTTCAGTCGGCATATCGTCCCAGGCACTCCACGGAAACGGCCCTCATCAAGGTCCACAACGATATTGTGACAGCCCTAGACCAACAATCTTCAGCAGTCCTTGTCCTTCTGGATTTATCCGCTGCTTTTGATGTTATTGACCATAATATATTGTTCCAACGCCTGACTGTGTCTTATGGTTTCCGTGATGGAGCTCTTGAGTGGATCAAGTCTTACCTCAAGAACAGAAGACAATGTGTAACAATTGGATCCGTCCGATCAGAGTCTAGACAGCTGCCTTTTGGTGTCCCCCAAGGATCTGTACTCGGACCGAAATTGTATTGCCTCTTCTCCAAACCCACTGGAATCATATGCCACCGCCATGGAATGATATATCACTGCTATGCAGACGATACACAAATCTACATGATCATAAGACCACTGGAAAATTGGAACAATTACTTCTCTCGACTTGAAGCGTGTCTTAGTGAAATTGGCTCATGGATGACATCAAACCTACTCAAACTAAACCAAGAAAAGACCGAGCTAATAATCTTCTCCACAAAGCAACATCAGAAATATCTGCCAACATTACAACTAAAAGTTGGTGATAATATCATTGAAAGCGTGCCATGTGTAAAAAATCTAGGTGCATTTTTCGATCAACACCTTACTATGGAAAAACAGGTATCCTCGGTCGTCAAGTCATGCTATTTTCAAATAAGCAATATTGGACGAATACGGCGCTTTCTTACAAAAGAAGCCTGCAAGACCATGGTGAATGCCGTTATCACAGCCAGGCTGGACTATGGGAACTGCCTTCTATATGGAGTGTCGAAGGCCTTACTAGACCGGATTCAAAAAGTCCAGAACACGGCAGCTCGTTTAGTTACAAGATCATCGAAACGGGAGCATATTACACCTATCCTAGCTGATCTTCATTGGCTACCTGTTTCTTTTCGTCCACAATATAAAATCTTGACATATGTCTACCAATCCTTACACGGGTTAGCTCCATCGTATATCAAAGATCTTATAATGGAATACAAGCCTACCAGATCACTGCGATCTGAGTCAACATCACGGTTAGTTGTTCCTAAGATCAGGACGAAGACATATGGTGAACGTCGACTTGGTTGGGCAGCAGCATTTTTGTGGAACGACCTTCCTAATGATATAAAGCAGGCCCAGTCCCTGGATATTTTCAAAAGACAATTGAAGACGCATTTTTATAGGATAGCTTTTTAAATTTTAGGTGCTCAATTTTAAGGAGCAAATCATAAATCACAAATGATGTTCTTTTATTGAGTTTTATTGATGGTGTAATTGTATTTTGTATGTATTTTGTAGTATTTTAATGTTATAATTCGAACATATATATGAGTATGGGTTAATATTTTATATAAGTTTTCATAGCTTTTAAATTATGTTTACTTGCGTTTAATTGTACAGCGCTTTAGAGTTAAATTATTAATATTTAGCGCTTTATAAATTCATATATTATTATTATTATATTTATCACACTGTAATGATGATTTTATGAGTTTGTACAAACCAGACCTCATAAATTTTTCATTTTACATGCTGAATACTATCATTTAGTAAAAAAAAATAGTATTCCGAAAAAAAAAAATTGGATCGTCCGAGATGCGAACCCGGGCCCTCTCACGTTTGATGCGAGAGACATAACACTAGACCACAGAACTGCTTTCTACTGATGAAGTCTTATACATGATATTTTCACGTTCGATATTGTCAAAATTTTACACAATGCATGGTGTCTAATTTAACCTTTCTTAAACAGTTCTAATAGATGTAATAAGAATATTTAAAGTCCACCGAGAACCTGTTTTATACGCAATAACTCTCCTCATGCCCCCGTGCTAAAAATAGCGACATGTAATACAATAAATACTAATAAAACAAACGGGACGGGACACTTTGAGAGGGTAAGAGAGGTCCTAGGGAGTTTTGGTATACAATTACATTGCAAAAGCTCAAAATCTTCTGGAAATGTCGCCCGGAAAGGAAAGTGTTTCATACAGACAGAATGTAACAATTTACGACCTTGAACTTTGACCTTTTGACCTCAAAATCAATAGGGGTCTTCCTTAGTCCATAGGGAGTTGTTATATAAAATTTCATTGCAAAAGCTCAAAGTGTTTTCGAGATATCGCGCGGAAACGAAAGTGTTAAAAGAGACAGAATTTGCGAAGTTATTATTGTTTGCATTCGAGTGTAAAGTTTTGCGTTACGTCACGATCTTTTTCGTCAGATGCATCCAGCGTAAACAATTTACGTGATTGGTCAACTCAAATTATCAACATTACAACGGAAATAGTCTGTTGCACGAGCAACCAATCAGGGATTAGAAGAAAGTCCCAGTGGTAAAGTTTGCGGTTAGGAGGCGTGTACAATTTACCTTGAGCGCAGCTGTCAACTAGATCGTGGCGTAACGTGAAACTTTACACTCAAGTGCAAACAATAATGTTTCTGACCTTTGCTTTTTGACCTCAAAATTTATAGGCCTCTTTAGTCTATAGGGAGTTGATGTGCATGCAATTTCATTGCAAAAGCTCAAAGGGTTCTCGAGATATCGCGTGGAAACGAAAGCGTTACAGACAGACAGAATGACGGACGGACGGACAGACCCAAATTAATATCCCCCACTTTTCAAGCGGGGGACAAAAATAGTCTAAAATGCGTACAATTTAAAAGATTTCAGCAAAACGATTGAGTAGTTAAACATGACGAAAAATGTAATTATATATATATATAATGGTTTAAAACAATTTTGATTCAGTTTGCGTTTTTAATAATTATATTAATATTAATTAAGATGAAAATAAATCTTTCACAGTCTGTTCACTGGATGATATATATGGAGATAACGAACAGTATTCAAGCTCGAAGGCTACGAAGGAGTGATCACTCGGAACAAAGTTAGAGTGGATATAGTAACGCGCTTGCATTGTGTGTGACTTAATTTGTCAAGATCAGTAGTGCACAAGGGACTTTAATAGACATTTCGTATAAAGGTAACCCACTTTTTTACAACAATGTACCTTACTTAATTTTTGAGGCCCTTGATCTAAACCAGTATTTTATCATTTTATTAATCTACTGCATTCATTCGTTCCTTCTAAATACTCTTTTTCTTTTTGAATATATAATTGTTCGAAACGTCCTAAGCCAAGTCTTTTTTTTTGTTAAATTAACCATGATTCATTTTACCCACAGGTGCTTGGGGATGGGACCCCCCCCCCCCTTTCCGTGTTCCGTACTACAAGGGTTCTTTGACTTTTTTAAATAAAATATTTTTTATCACATATTCACAAAGTGTTACTACTAAAAATCCAAAATTTCTGCTAAAACCAGCCTTTTATAAAAATTCATACCCTCTGATACTAAAACAGAAGAAGGTCGGCAACTTCTGCAGACGCCATTTTGTAAAAATCGTCACCTCGGTAGGAAATCCCAACATTATCTCAATGAAAAGAACTTACCATCTGCAAATGATGATCGCTGTACTTTCACATGTTATTTATAAATTACGTGCAATGCTCATTTGTGACTTTGCGCTAAATATCTAGGGGTTTTACTGTCATAGTTTTCATCACTGAACTGTCGTTTCAAATGTTCCTGAACGGAAGTCGTCATTCTGTATAATTGTAGTCGCTGGAAACTATTTTTAGAAAAAGGTAAAAGCCAAAAGAGGTCTTCCAATTTGCGTAAGATATATGTAAAGGTAAGAGGATTACGATGGTTAAAATGCGCCAATTTTCAAATTGTATAAAGCAAATTGACAAACGGTAGAATTGTTCAGCTTAAAAAAGAAAAAAAAATATATTTGAGTGAATAATGGAAGACAAGGAGAACTTTTCAGTAGTAACATGGTTATCACAAAATACTACTAAAAGCTGTGCAAATGACTACATTGATTTGGTTGATATTTTACAAAAGATAAATATGCCAAACATATCAAAAAGAAATGTAGAACGCAGTATTCAGCAACTTTATGAAAACATTAACATTTCTAGGTGCAAAGAGGACTGGGGTAAATTAACTCAAAGATACCATGGCATTACCTGGAAAAATCCAAATTTTGTTGACAAGCTTGATAGTTTTAATTCAATTATTGAAAACATTTCATCATTTTTACCAGATGACTTTTTTATTATTTCCAAAATCAATTGTGTGGTTAAACTGGGATATTTTACATCAAGAGTTGTGAATGGAAATAGAACTATGCTACAAATTACATTATCTGAGGGCAAATGGTTTCTGCAGATGAATGAAAAAGAAATCAATTTACAAAATGTTGGAATAGGAAATGAATTTACTTTTTCACAGTCTAATATTGAAAAAGTGCTTAATACTGTTAAAATTCTAAAATTTTGTAATGGATTTAACAGTAATGAGTTACAGTCTCAGGATGATTCAGTATTTTACAAAGAACACATGTCTCAAGCAGGTGATGAGAACAGTCATACAATTAGAATTAGAGTACACAAGTGCCTTGGTATCTTGCCAAACAAATCAGTGAAATTAATATGTCAGAAATGCAAATACTATCTTAAACAATCAAATTAAAAAAACAAGGACAGTTCTATTCATACATATAGTTTTGAAAAAGAACCTGCTTCTGATCAGAGCAACCAAATAACTTTGGAAAAGAATGATCATGAAGATTTATCAGAAATCTTTCATAAATTATTCCCAGAATGTAATTCAAAAATGTCTGAATTCTTGATGTCCCAGAAAATGGCACTTGAGAGAAACAAGCATGGAAGGCGATGGAACAAGGATATTGTGAGGTTGTGTTTGACAATATGGTGCAGAAGTCCACGAGGCTATTCAGAACTGTGTAAAAGTGGATTTACCGTCCTCCCATCTCAGCGTTTATTACAAATTTACAAAAATTCTGTACAACAGGAAGCTGGTATTAATTCCAATGTCTTGAATTGGATGGCAAATGAAGCAGCAATCGGAAACATTCCACCAGAAGGCTACGAGGGAGGGATTTTTATTGATGAGATGTCTATCCAGAGCGATCTTCAGTTTTCAAAAGTCAATGGGAGAATTGAGCTCATCGGATTCACAGACTTAACTCCAGAATCCATTGTGATGGACGAAATCAAAACTGGTAAGAGCAAGCGACAGCTTGACACTCATGTTCTACAGTTTGTGTTCATTGGTTTTACCGGGTTTAGATTCCCCTTCGCACACTTCCCTTCTGTGACTGCTTCTGGTTCTGAACTTTACTTACTATTTTGGAAGGCAGTTCACATGTTAGCAACGTTCAATTTCAAGGTAACATTTGTCAGCACTGATGGGACTCAAAGCAATAGAGATTTGATGCATATTCTTCTGCCAGATTTCTCAGTGCTGAATCCTACAACAGTGGCATTCAAAAATATTTACAACAGAGACAATGATTTGATTTTTTTCATTATGGATTTTTCCCATCTGATTAAGAAAATACGCAACAATATATCCAAGAGTGGCAAAAACATTCACTTCAAGCAACATTTGGAACATAAAGGTCATTTTATCTTATGGGAACATTTTAAAAAGGCATATTTATGGGATATTTCCCACAACCCATTCCCAATTCATCATAAACTGACAAATGAACATCTGTTTTTGAGCAATGAGGGGAAAATGCGCAATCATCTTGCCGAAGATGTCCTTAACAGTGAAATGTTGCACCTTATGCAAGTGTATCAACAAAATTTGGGTGATAAGGGATCTGAACTGAATTTGACCATAGAACTGTTTAAAAAAACAAGTGTACTTATTAGAAATTTTCGTGATCCAAGGCCCATAACTGATCCAACAGATGATAGACTCAATGAAAATAATAATGTATTGCAATGGTTTTTACAATGGGAACAGGACAATAGAGTTGATATTTCAATTAAAAATAAGGAGAAGAGTCTTATTTCTTTGCAAACAAGGCAAGACATCGTGTCTTGCCTCCTTGGATTTGACCAGCTATGCAAACATAGACTAAAATGTTCATCTTCTTCAGTTGTGCCAAAGAGAGCAAACAGTGACTTGATTGAAAATATGTTTTGTCAACAGCGCACCCTTTACAATGGTGCAAATACTAATCCGACTTACCTCAGTTACTGCAGATCTGTAAATGCCGTCATTCTCGGACAAACGTCAGTATCCAGAAAATCCAATTCGGGTGGATGTAGTGGTGCCGAGCTAATTGAGAAACAAAAGAAGTAATAAAGCAGATAGACAGGATTATCCTCTTATCTGATAAAAAAAAATACACAAAATGATATTCTAGTGGTATATTAATTAAAGGAAAAGGTAATATGTATTACTTTATTGACAAATTAATTAAATACTTTAATAGACCAAAATTCTTTGACTGTTAATCATTCAAACTTCATTTTTTTAATGTAATGGTAGGTACTTGTACACTACATGAAAATTAAAATTCAACAAATCTGAATTAAATTCATACTCACAATGAAATGAATCTGTGATGGGAGGAAAAAAGTTTTCATATCTACTCGCAAAGTGGGCATACAAATGGTATAGAATCATCTTCAAGGGTAAGCATATGCCATTCTTTGTCAGTTATTTTTGTGCAGGTCCTGTGATACCACTCTGCACACAAATCACAGCTTATCCAGTCCTCTCCACCAGTATCAATCCCATTACATACAACACATTTTTCAGTATTATCCTCCTCAATGCCTGTACTAGCTTTGCCTTTCTCCCTCCTTTTTCCATTCCCTTTGCCTTTTCCCTCCCCTTTGCCTTTTCCCTTCCCTTTTCCCTTTCTTGAATAAGACTGTCTCTCTTTTGCTTGCTTTTGTATACGTGAGATACTTTCACTGGTTCCAGTCTCCTGTTCTTCAACTTCCTTTGTGTTTTTCGCTTGATCAGGTACATGTAAATCCTCCCTGCTGAAAGAATCATCTGGAGAAGATCTTCTAACATTTCCTGTCCACCCACTTGGTCCCGGTTCCTCATCTAGTTGCTGAGCGGTGGTTATTTCCATTTGTTCATCTACTGAAGCTTCTTGTTCTCCATTGGATACATTGTACCTGCATGTATTTGATCACTGGAGGATTGCACAAATGAATCTGGATTGGTCATACTCTCACTTTCTAAAATCTTCTTTGCCACACGAGCACTCATTTAAGATTTTTAAAGTTTATTTTGAAGAGTATGATCATATGCCTTGCTGAAAATTTGCAGTTTATTTTTGGTAAGTGATTTCTCCATGAAATTGGGATTATTCATTAATTCAGACTTCAGTCTTAGATGGCTCACTATTTTCTTTACAGAGTTATCTTCCATGCAAAATTTCATATTGAATTTTTCACCTGCAGTTTTTTTGGATTTTTCCATAACTTTTTTCCTTAGTGCCTTCCCCTTTTCTTTTCGAACATAAGCAAGATAGTCTCTCTGGAACTGACTTAAATTGACACACAGGAACAAGTCTAGTATAAAGTAATAGACATCAATGTAATTTTCACTGCATGCTACAATCTCAGACAAGATCAGTTCAATTTCATTCAATAAAGTACATGTACTTTCAGCTTCTCTCTCTATACAAGACTTCTTGGCAAGAAAACATGATAGGAAGGATTCAAAGAGTTTGGTATCTTCCTTGATTTTTGTTTGCAAGTAATAGTGAAGATTTTTTCCATGTTCTACTAAATTGCCATGTGTTACTTCCTTCCAACAATTCATTTCAAGTTCTTCAAAGAAAGTGTAAGCTGCATCTGTAATGTTAGTCAGACTTTCTCTATCATTCTGCTTCCATTTTATTTCTTCTGAGCTCTCCAAATCATTTGTGACATTCTTCAGATCATCATAGGAAATGCATAAGCTATTGAGAATATCTAGTTGTGACTGTAATTTTTTTAGTTCATTTTCTTTGTCTCTGTCAAACAAGGAATTTCTTACTTTAACTGACATTTTGTACTTCAGCTTTGCAACAACATAACCTCCAGTATACCTTATTTTACCCCGTCCAGATGCAGTTAAGGCTTCAGATAGTGAAACTTGCTTCTCGGTTTCCAATGGTTCACATTTTAACTGTTCAGAGAGGTGGCTGAAGCACTTTCTTTGAATATTAAACATGACAGATGTAAGAAACTGAAACTCAGGTCCCTTTTCTGTGCATCTATAATCATGTAACAGGTTTCATATTCCACTGAAGCTTGGTGTCTTTGAAAGGATGTATAAAACCTTCCAATTTCCTTTTTATTGTGTTTACCTGTATCTGTAGGAAAACAGGCTGAGAACAGTTTAACTACAATGTCTTTTTGTTTCATAAACCATTCATTAAAAAAGGTACTATCTTTTTCAATACTTTTATTAAATTTGCAAATCTGGTCTTCAACAGGAGTTTCCTTGAATTCTTGTGATACATGATTGAGAATAAGTTTGATTTCTGGTGAGCATTCTTCAAAATGATCAATTGTGTCAATATAGTCCATTTCATTTTCAGAAAAATCAGAATCCATTTCAAGACTGTGTACCAAATCATTTAACTTATTTTCATCATCCTCACCATCATCACCACTATCATCATTATCATCATCATCACCACCATCATCATCATCATTGCCTTCAATATTTATGGACACATTCAAGATACTCTGCTTACAACATGATAAATTTAAAACGATATGCCTAAGTGAGGCATTCTGATAAAAGGAAGTCACAGACTTAGGGTAAGTTTTACATAAACTTCTCCTGAAATTAAGAACTTGTAGTCCCTCGATATTTGTGACTCTTCCTACTGCCACCCCAAGTTGGCCAGGTTGGGTACAATTCTGGCAATTAACAATAACTTTGTCTAAAGACATCCCTTGAGACTTGTGTGTCATGTATATTTTTAGTAACATTACTGGACATCCTATTTTTAATCCAAGATGTTTTGGTGCCAAGAACTTATCTAAAAAATACTTTCCTCCTTCATCTTTGGCATTGTACAGTTTCAAGTTACCTGGCATGGCTTGTATTTTTTTGTAATTGAATATATCAATGCCAAAAGTTCCTCGCAAAAAGTTGCACTGCTTCTTGGTTATCCTGAATAGGTCGTGATAATGAGTGTAAGAAAGCTGAAGAATCATCGCTCAAATTTCCAGTTTCCAGTTCATTCACACATTTAATTAGATTAGCATTTTCTTGATGATGTATAAGGTTTAGAACCACTGTGTGAGGAAATCCTTTTTGGAAGAATGAGGTATTAAAACAGTATTTTCCATAGTCTCCATATAAAGTATTAGATACCAGGGGGAGCAAAAGTCTTAGCACTTATCATTGATATCTCATCAATTATCAGTACATTTGTTTCTTCCATATTCTCTTTCACATGCATGAAATGCTCATCAGATTTTACAAGATGTAATATATCTTCATTCATATGTCTTACATCTTCGATACCACTCCATTTGTGTAAAGTGCATGCACCAAGACCTTCATAATGAGTTGCAGCAATTCCAGTGGAACGTAATGCTGACTCTTTTGCCTATAAAAAGATTTAAAAACTAGAAATATGTCCATAGGACATGAATGCCCTGCCGGGTGTATATTATTAATGTAACATGAAAATTTGTATAAGTTTAGAAAGTGTGATGCAAATATAATAAAACAGTTTCTTTAAATTAAAATTGAAATTTAAAAAATTGGACATAGATGACAAATTGTCACCAAATAATGTATAAGTGCATGCTTACATAAAAATATCTTTAAAGCTTCTTTATACTTAGCAAAATACAAATTAAAGGGAGGTCAAGGTCACAGGAAAGAGCATGATCAAAAGTTTTTGATGCAGTTGAATTTATAGCTCCCACTAATACATATCAGCATATTTAATGAAATAATCTTGAATCATATCTTTAAAACTGAGCAAAACACTAATTTAACAAATTTGAGGTCAAGGTCACAGGAAAGATCAAGGTAAAAACTTATATGTTGATGCAGTTGCATACCTCTCATCGATCAATATCTATCAGCATATGAAAATATCTTAAGGACATTAGCAACGTTTCTGGTTTTCGTATAGGATTTTTCAAGATTTTTTGTACAGGTTTAATGGTACCAATCATATTCAATTCAGGTCCTTTTTACCCATCAAGCCAGCCTTCCTTTATAGATTTTTTCAAATCAATGTTTTTACAATTTTCAATGCATTTCCTATGTAAAATGTTGATAAAATGGCCCTATATTATTTTCAACCATACATTTTCTCCAAAACCGATGTATTTCATAAGGTTTATACATCAAATACATTGTTGAAACCTTATTTCCGATGACATGCATATACTTTGGCTGAAAATGAAAATATTGAAACAAAACACAGAAATACTAGCACTGTTTTTAATTTTGAGTTACTTCCCTTCACTTCTAATCAATATTCATTATGATCAAGAGACTGGTTATTTGTTTCTATTCTTTAATTTACTTTATTGGAAGCGAACTGTCATAAAACATTTTAACAAGGATTTATAGTGACTTTTAATGGTGTTTCATTCACATAACCTATAGAATCGTTCTCATTCGGTCTACCTGGCTATCACAACTTTCAGCAAAATTAATTCACATCTTTGCACTTCCCAGCATTCATGTACCTATTCTAAATGACGGCCTGTTGACTGTCTGCCCCCTCAGCACAATGTAAACAAACCCATCGCTACTTTTCTTTTATTACTGTAGAGTTGAATATATCCCATAAAACACACACGTGCTTTTGTTTACTTCTCAGTCTGTAACCTATGCTTTATTGGTTTTCAGCGCTTAGAGAATTCCATACGGGAGATCACTCTCAATGACTTTTTTTCATAAGTGAGAAAACCTATGTATAAACCTTTTTTCTCCGGAAACCCTGCGTTGCCAATGACCTTAAATCTCAAGGCATAATAAATAAATTACAATGACTGAAGAGAAAAAAGGGGAGGGGGCAACAAACTGTGTCACTAACTTAATGATCTTGTACTTCTGTATCAGAAAACTCCTATTATTATGTTCCCCAAACGAAGTTGGGGAACATATTGTTTTTACTCTGTTTCTTATTATTATTATGTTCCCCAAACGAAGTTGGGGAACATATTGTTTTTACTCTGTTTCTTATTATGTTCCCCAAACGAAGTTGGGGAACATATTGTTTTTACTGTGTTTCTTATTAGGGTCTTCCGTCTCCAACGGAAGACCCTTCTATTATTCTATTGTTTCTTTTTCACTTTTTTTCTTATTAAGGTCTTCCGTCTTCAGCGGAAGACCTTCTTGTTATTCGTTTGTTTCTTTTCCACTGTTTTTAGGGTCTTCCGTCTTCAGCGGAAGACCCTTCTATTATTCTTCGGTTTCTTTTTTACCTTTATTATTATTATTATGTCGCCCCGAACGAAGTCGGGGACGACATATTGATATTGTACGCATGTTTTTTTTATCCAGGCTGTTTCTCGGAGATGGCTGGGGCAATCTTCCTGAAACTTTCCTCAAAGGACGATCACTGGTTGTAGTTGTGCAGTGAGGTCGTTCAGTTCCAACATGTCTACCGTTGCCATGGAAACCTGTAAAAGGCGACGAATTTTGTCCGAGAGTGTTCTCTCTGGTCCCTTAAACGTTCGTCATGAAACTCTTTTTATTTTAATGATTAGTATCTGTAGTTGTGCATCTCGCATTTAAAATTTTCAAATAATCGATTATTGCCATGGAAACCAGGGGAATGTTAAAATTCTTTAATTTCGATTTTCTCCATAACTACTCAAGCAATCGTTTTGAAACTTTCAATGTTAATTCCTTGCAATGTGTCAAAGTGATTTTTACTTTTAAAATAATTGTAATGAGTCGCTCACAGTTGTCATAGAAACGAAACAGAAAAAAAGGTTAAGATGCACACATGTGTTCTCCAAGGTCTAGGTCAAAGGGTCAAAGTTCTTCGTGTCCAATAAAAGTTCTTTTCACAAGGATTACATATTTGAAATACGAATGCTCTAGCCCTTACCGTTCAAACGTAAAGTACTATGTTCAAGACGACCCCCCCCCCCTTTGAAGCGAACTGCCAGTTAGAATACACATATCTAACATATACAACTTACAAGTGACGTTTCAAAAGTTTCATTCATAAAATTCAGTTCTCCTGATGTGATTTCATAGTTTGCCAACCTTCATTCTTCTTCTGTCTTGTCTCTAGATGTTATAATTATTTTATTTTATCTATATAAAAAAACGACTGTCAACTGCATTTATTAGCATTTCACATTTTTTTTGTATATCTATTACTTGTATATTTTTAATTTCATTAGATAGTGCAAGTATAAATTAGAAAATTGGTACGTTATTTTCATAGTTTTTATTCATTCATAAATCCTAGGATCCGCTCCTATAGGTGTGCTAAGCCTTGATCACTACTGTAAACAAAACATTCATCTCGCCGAAAATGTTCAAGATTCCACTAAACTGAGAAAGTTTACACATGATTTATCATCTCAAAAGAAACATCAGCCCTGTACAATGAAGAAATGCTTGAACTGAAGGTGGCATGTCAGATTCGTTTTCCGGCAGAACCTCTAAAAATGAAATTGAAATTTCAGAGTTCTCACTGGCGTTATAATACACAAAATAATTCGGCTGATCTTTTTAAAAAAATACATTTGCCAAGCTTTATTGGTAGGAAAGATACTGCCAATTAACAAGTAAGAGGCTCAGTTCAGTACCTCTGCCCAATTTCTTTTATGCAAGTCTGCAAATTTAGGAACTTGTAATTTTTTCATGCACT
>NW_026929464.1:0-40132 GCF_032062105.1 Saccostrea cuccullata | reverse complement strand
AAGATTTCTCCTGGGCCCCCCCCCGGGTTTGGGGCCCATACCAACCGCTCGGGCTGAACCAGGGCCGAGATCAAAACAGCAGTGTGATATTCTATATAACTCAATCGCATCATCTGGGGTCAGAAAGACAACCTCCAATTTTTTAACATTGACGCAAAAATTTTAAACAATATAGAATTGCTTCATATTTAGTAAAGTATTTGAAAGACAGAGTTAAAAGACAATTCTATGGATAAATTTTTGTAGGTATTTAAGACCGCGGAACATTAACTGGCAAGATTGGAAATATGCAGATTAATTCATTTCTATCTGTTACAATCAAAACATTCAGTGATATACAATGAAATGGGGGGGTAAAATTTCGACGCGGACGGCCGAAAAAACACTGGATTGAAATTTTCTTTTGAATTTTTTTCAATCCACCTCAGCTACACTAGAAGGCACATTACTATTGATTGACCAAGAAGACAAATTTAATTTGGTATAGTTTGAAAATAATATATCAATCGAATTTTCTGTCCAGTATTTTAAAGTTGAGCTCCAAACTCCTCAATAAGATGTTTCCTTCCATTTCTTTCAAAGTTTGTGAAAAAGGAAACGGGATGAGTGTGTGTGTGGGGGGGGGGTATGGCCGTATTCAATGTTGTTTTCCACTTGTTGGAAAGGCCCTAGAAGTTACTGGAGAACGACTCATTTATTATAAAAAAAAAAAAAAAAAAAAAAAAAGAAACGAAAAATGAGGATCGAGGGAATTAATTAACGACAGAATTCTGCATTCACATAAAAGTAAAAATTTATTGATTAAGAAATAAAACTATGCATTTGGATATTGTAGGTGTTCAAACAGGTTGATTTATATCTAAGTATTTTAAAAGTTTTATTTTTATATTTGCATAACTCTTGTTAGATTAGAAAATTAGAAAGCATTAATCATTCTTTTAATTATATTTGTCATTTTTCATTAGAGATATCTTTGCCATTTCATTTACATCAATCTAAGGCCACAACTATGTTTTCTTCCCGGGGACCTCCAAATTTTATAAAACTATATATAAATAATATTTTTTTAAAATTTTCCCCAAAAGGGGGAAAATTATATGCTAATTTCTGTTCATTTCCGCTTTTTTTCGAAATTTAAATCTGCTTACTTGTATACAAGTCAGAAAAAGTATATAAAACAAATATAATTGTCCGTGCATTTTTTTTAGTTCTGACCATATAACAACCAACAGAAATTTAAAAAAAGTAGTAAGTTATAAGAAATATACTATATTGCAATATTTGTCTTTGTTTTTTTTTTCACAGCCTTAAATTAAGAATTACAAATTTGCGGCAATAGCCTCTCTGATAATGTTAGCATTTTGTGGGGCGTTTCCCAAGCATCTGTTTTGGTCCATGTTAAGAGCCATTCTCTGTAATGACTTAATTTTTATATGGAGTGTGGCACGCATATCTCAGAATTTCCCCAAAACTTTTATGATAAAAGTTATTGATACCCTAAACTGAAATCAGGCAAAAATTGGTTGCTATGTTTTATAGTTACCATGGCAACATGTCTTAAAGTTCAAAAATGGCATTTTTTAACATGTGTAGAGCCCCATAATTCTTTGGGAAAAAAAAATTGGCAATGCTGTTTCCAAAAGTTGAAGGTCAGATGTCTCAAATGCATGATAAACATGTTTGGTAAATCAGCTATTATATACGTTACTATGGTAACAAAGTATTCAAAAGTAAAAAAAAAATCACTGAATTTTATAAAGTCATACACCTAAAAATAAAAAGAATTATAGGATGAAATGTGACCAAATAATAAAAAAAGAGCCTTAAAACATATACTAAGAATAAAATATGATATTTCATCTTGGTTGGCAATGGTTGCCAAGGTTTTTATACCATAGAGAGCCTTCAAAGTAGCATTTGTATGTTTAAACTGATTATCTTTTAAAAAAGCACATTTCCTCATAACTAATGATCAATTTTTAAAGATGTTGGTGTGTCCTAGTTTTCCCATTTGAAAAAATTCAGATTAATTATTAAATAGAGCGTTGCTATGGAATAAACAGAAAATATATCTTTGAAAACCTGAAAAAAATTTTTTTTCCTTTTAAAATTACCCCAAATGTAGATTCCCCAAAAATTTTATGATTGATATTTATTAACAGCTAACCTGACTTTTAATTTTGGCTATCATCCAATCTCTAAGTGGATGCAAGAAATTGGCACACAGGGCTTAATATTGATATAAAGTTCACAAAATCGAACATTTTTCTTTTTGGTAACCATAGCAACAGTGTTGTTTTCTTCATCAAATTTTATCAATATACGATATTCAAATTCAGTTCTAACAGATAAGTACTATTCAAGCTGAGTCCTTTAATTTGTTTCTTGATTATATGGCAATTTAATTCTTAATGAGCGAAAAAATTTCACTTTTATGCACTGGTACTTTGTTCCCATGGTAACACTGCAAAGAAGCAATTATACCCAATTTTTCTTATGGTTTTGGTGTTGAAAGGTCCTAAGGATGCATATTTGCAAGTCTTGAATTTTTATGTTTTTCCTAAAGACAGTAGCATTAACCTAACCTTAGTTACAGTTTTTGCATGGTTACACTGTGTTACCATGGCAACCATAAAAGTTATTTATAGAATAATATTGCTTATACTTATATACTTAAGGTCAAACATTTTCATTGTTTTTCTTTAAATCGTTGATTGAGTTTTAGTATGTAACACCTACCATTAGTGAATACGGGGTGTTTTTCAGCATATTTCAGCATTTTAAATGTATTCCAAATGTACCCTTGGTTACCACTTACTTAGAGATATATTCTAACCAGTTTCTTTACAGTATAAGTGACATCAAGGTGTCATGTTTTTGTGAGAATGGTTTGTTTGCTTTTTCTAGTTTTTATTAAGCCACAGTCAAGATTTTAAGTGGTTGAAAAACTCGATTTTTCAAATTTTTCCAGCTGTTGCCATAGCAACCAGACCCTTTGAACGAAATTTTTTTTGATATTTGTTTCTGGTGTCAATTACTAAGCATGGGTGAAGTTTCATCAAAATCGGTGACCATGCGTGGCAACGAAGTTTAAGTGGTTACAGAGAATGGCTATTAATAGTCCTCGTCCATTTAATCGCCTGTACGCTGTCTAGCTCGCTCAAATTATTTAAACACAGCATGCTGTACAACATCCACGAAAAAGGGAAGTTTCCCCAAAACTTTTAAAACCCCTCTAGATTTGAGTCAAAAGTATTTTCATAACCATTCGTGGGTTGAGTGTTTGAAATTGATTTGCTTTTACCGGTAAGATTTCCTTTAAAAGGTGTCATAAGAGAATTTGACAACGGGTAAGCAGCGTCGCCAATGAGATGTAATGGTACGTTTACAGTATCAATTAATAAAGAAAGTTGCGGGTTGAAATTTTTTTGCATATAGAGGAATGTTTGTATATTCTAGCATCATCATGAGCCTTTCCAGGCCAACCAATATATACGTCCAAAATTGTAGCGATGGTCTGAAACGGCCTGCATAACTATTGAATAGAAACCTTTCCGTTTTAAAAGTCATTTGGTTTTTGGGAAAGGGGCCAAAAATTGAAAGTAGTACCATCAATTGCGCCTATTTTTTGGGGAAAACCTGGAAATTAAAACCATGTACAATTGCTCCTTCCTCCTCAGTTCTAGGGAATCTTATAACTTTTGAACACATGTTTTTCAAAGCAAATACCACATCATGGACGATTTTCCATACAGTTGATTTTCCACAGGCAAAGCTGCCAGAAACAAAAATCGATATTTGTGTACCCTTATGTGGCTCTTAAATTCACTCTCCTTCCACGACAAAAAATCCGAACAATCACTTTCCCTGTCAAACTTCCAAGTTGATCTTTTGAATTTAAATTTCGCATATTCAATAAAGAACCAATAATAAAAAAAAACAATCGTCTACGATGTCTGCGATTTTTATAGACTTTCCCCACCTTGATTTTCTTCTTTGTTTCAGTCTAAGATATCTCTTTCCTTTGTCGATGTAGCAAATTATGATGACATTGTAAATTGATTTGGGAAAAAGATAGCGAAGGAAAAGGAAAAATTTGCATAGTGTTGCTTTCTCCATTTTGATAAATGTTCAAAAGGTGACGTAATTAATTTTAATGACGTCATAATCAATTAACGTCGTCAATTTTTTTTACAATCTTGCTTTCGTAACCTTGCCATCAACATAATTTTCTGAATATTTTCTGAATATTATTTTTTTTTATCGTTCATTTTAAAAAAATAAACTTGTATACTTTAGTTAAAGATACATGCATACTTTGAACCAATTATTTACATGTGATGCGGCCTTTACGTATTTTTGTTCTGAGCAGTTTCAATAAATTTTTGTGTTAGAAAAAATATAGCAATTTTAATATTGCTTTTACTAATTGGTTAATATCATTATTATTTCTTTTGTCTTAGCCATTGCTTAATTTCTCGCACCTGCTTACCTGGAAATATTTACAAATTTAATGCGAATTAGTTTACTTTCCCTAAACGTGTGTGAACGCTATTTAATTCGCATTAATTTAATTGCATTAGTTTATTCGCATTTACTTCGATTAGTTTTTTGCGAATTAAACTCGTAGTGTGAACAGGGCATAAAAAAGTAATTGAGAAATTTTTCTGTTTTTAAAGTTAAGCACGTCTCTCCTCTTTTCTAGTCCCCCAAGCCCTCTACAATTAAATGTTAAAATATTAAAACTCATTTCACTATTCCGTAGCCACCTGTATTACACAATCTAACTATGCTTTGACAAGTAAATGTTGTCTAAAAACAAAATTGTACGTTCAAGGCTTTTCGATGAAATAAAATTTCTTTTCCAACAAACAAACATACATACATCTTTCACACAAAGACAAACACAGACAAACAAACAAAAATATTTGCATAATTCCTGGATGGCTCACAAGTTGACAAGTTTAATGTTACTTATACCTTGTTTTGACTTTCGTTGTCATCACAGTGACAGTCATGTCCATTTTATTTCACCGGATATACATGCGCCCCACAAACAAAGAACCAAGTCCGGATCGCCTCATCTTTTCCGTATTTTCTTGTCAATATCATCGTATAAATCAAATTTGATTCTTCGTTTCCCGCATTCTCCGTAAATGTGCCCATTAAAGTCCCATGCCGCGGATATTCTGTGGTCCTGCAGGAGTCTTGTTATAAGGGCTGCATTCTTTGTGTCACGTCATCCGTTACTTTGACCTTGACATCATTCTGTAACTTAGTTCTTTAATGTGATGCTTCTTCATGCCCTTTTTTGGTTCCACGGTTTTAAGCTTTATTATAATTGGCCGATGTTGGTCTTTCTTTCCCGGAATCCTATGGGTTGCTAAAAGTCATCTTCTTTAATCGTTCGCCCACTTCCCACACTTCATTCACAACCTGTAAGGGTTTTCCCCCTTTTTTCCTTAAAAATGAATTTTTTTATTCTTCCTCGAATATTGTTCATTGAAATTTGCTTTTGAAATTGCTGACCTTGTCATCCATTCGTTTTCTTCCGTTCTGTTATGCAAGTCGTTTAATACTTCTTCGTGTTCCCTAATTTCTTTCTGCAAATCTTTGTTTTCTTGATGAGTTTTATTTCTTCTCTGAGTTTTACGACTTCATCGTTCAATTTCTTCTAAATTTTTCTTGGTACCTACTAAATTTTTTTCTACAACACTTCTCACAACTGTTTGAATATCACTAACCTTTATTGTCTTTTTGAGTTCGTTGTTAATCTCGGTCAGCTGTGTTTGAATTGAATCCATTGTTATTTGCATGGAATTTTCCTGCGTAGTTTTGGAGAGGACTCAGAGGAAAGAATTCCCTTCTGGCTATCCTTTTGACCGTTTTTTGGGGAATTTGCTAGTAGCTGGAGTAGAACCTTTAGGTGTAACACCAGTAGAAGGCATTTTAAAAATATTTGTCAATAGTTCATGTGATCTACGGGCTATAAATAGATTTTACTCACTACACTATCGTTTCATCAAATTTCCCTTTAAAAAATACCCCCTCCTAGATTTAAAAAAGGAAACCATGCATGTATCCGCCCGAGCAAGTCTGAATTCACAATTTGACCATGTTTCAGTCCTATAAAACTTGTAACTCGGCCGCTCCACGCCCCCTTTCGAGCGTCTTACCTGAGCGGCGCCATTTTGGAATCCCACAAGTCAGAGTTATCTTTCTTTGCCCACCTTATACATACTACGTAAATAGAGAAAATGATGGTACCGAAAATATACAAAATGCGGTATCTGATTTAAAAACAAATTATATATCTAGTATTTGTAGAATAATCTCTGTTTTGCATAAGAATATCTTGAAAAAAATATCTAAAAACAAAAAAATTAAAAATTGACGAAAAACAAATTCACTTCCAGTTCGGACAGGAAGTACTGAAAACACACGAAAACTACTTCAAAACAAATAGAATATCATGATCTAATATTCCTGTAAATTTCATATCTTTACCTCAAACCGTTTCTGAGAAAAATGCTGTACAAAAGTCCATTTTAAAATTCGAAAATTGGCCATAACTTCGGACCGGAAGTGAATTTTTCAAAAACGGAATTTTATATAAACTTCATATATCAACCTACTAACATGAGAAAAATTGTGAAAATCTATTCAGCCATCTCTGAGTAATCGAGCTCACAAAATTTGGGAGGAATAATAATAATAATAATAAAAAGAAACAATACAAACACTATAAGTCTTCCGTTGTGAACGGAAGACTTAATAATAATAATAATAGGGAAAAAGAAACCGAAGAATAACAAGAAGGTCTTCCGTTGGAGACGGAAGACCTTAATAATAAGAAACAGTAGAATCACTATAAGGTCTTCCGTGAAGACGTAAGACCTTAAAAACAGTGGAAAAGAAACCAACGAATAACAAGAAGGTCTTCCGCTGAAGACGAAAGACCTTAATAATCTTTACCAACAGAATCAGTAGAAGGTCTTCCGTTGGAAACAGAAGACCTTAAAAATTGGTTTTTCAATGAAATATATAGTGTAAAAATGCAATTATGACTCACTTTACTTATGGCCATATACTGTACCTTAAGGTATACTTGCATTGTACTTAATGTGTGTGTGTGTGTGTGTGTATGTATGTCCAGCCATGAATATGGATAGAGTATTGAGTGTTTGTCTTGTCTGTGTTTAGTTCATGTTCAAAGAAACTGGACAAGATACAGAAGTACTTTTTTCTGTTTGGTATGAATTTACGCTTTGTACGCGGTCACAAATTTTCCTCGGAAATTTGTCCCATCGTACTTAAAATGCATAAAAGGCTAATAGTGAGAGTCTAAGAAATCCGCATAATTTTCTACCCATGGAATTAACAGAAATAGTGATTCCGCGGAATTATGACCCCGTGGAAAAAAGTATGTTTACAGTGTTTGTATTTTTACCAATACTCAGACTGACATTTACTGGTGAGAGCTATATGAAAAATTTCTTAATGTAACATTGGTCACCCTCAACTTTGGTCTCATCATCCCTGTTTTGTTTTTAATAACTGTTTCAAAGCAACTGTTCTTGTTGTTCTAAATGAAGATCTTTTACACAAACTTTTAATACTCTAGTAAGATACATATTAGCGAAAGCAATTTAACTGTTAATTGGATATATATATATAAAAGCCCCGGAACCTGAAACCCCGGAACATGGTTTCATGCAAGGTCCCTGTAATTATATATAAATATATATATATATTGAAAGGGAAGCGCGAAAGAAGTGGACACCAACACATCAGTAGTTCTGACACAACACATTTATTTAAATACAACAAGAAACTTACAAAACAGTGGTCAGAAATTTCTGAGCCTGGGTCTCCTAATGTATTTGGGTCTGGTAGATCCACTTTTTCTGCCTTTTTCTGTTTTTGTGCGCGGAGAAGTTCATCCTTTTTTCTGCCGTCCACCAATTTACCAGTGATGGATACTGGCCTTGAATTAATCGTTCCTCTTACGCTATTTCTGTGTATTCGGACGAACTTCACCTCAACCCCAGATATTCCTTCAACATATTAGGAACCTGTTGATCCAGCTTTTCATCAGATGCGTATGCTAAATTATGAATCATAATATTGTCACGCATTGAACGCGATCTCAGGTCTGTGATTTCTGACTCCATGTTCTGCATTCTGCGGTCCATATTTATCATCATAGCACGCATTAGATCAAGTTCACTGCGTAATTGTGCATTCTCTGATCTCACATAATATAGTTCATCACTGTTACTTTCAGATTGCTCTGCGATATACCTCAAGGAAGTCGTTAGCCCAGTTTCATGACCTTCGATCAATGACGTAATCCTTGTTAATTCGCCCTCTACATGCTCATATTTCGGTAACTTTTTACTTATTCCCTGCAACGTTTTCTGTACATTTTTAAGGCCGTTTTCTATAGATTCAACTTTTTCTTCCGCTATTGTTCTTTCTGTTCTTTCTGTCGATTCCTCGGGTGAACTCTGTTCAGTTCTTTTGTTCTGTGAGGTGTTTACGGTATTTCCAGAGCATCTACCTTTAGCTTTACCGGCCTTTGAAGACATTTTCCCCTTTTTGCCGCTAAAGTCTGAATGTAACAAAGATATTCACAGATAATCACAGAGAACACACTTAAATACAATCCCTGGACAAGACATATAAAAAATTTCGACCTACATCCACCTTAAATCGACCAACTTTACTGAGCCGACACTTACACGTCCATGTTGACCGATCACCGAAATGAAATTTTGTTATCTGAAAAGAATTTTTATTAAAATCACTATGCATAGTATGTGTGGTGGTTTTTACATTTATTTAATTGTATGTGTGTGTAATTACAGTGTATTTGTGTATATGTGCCATATTTTATTCATATTTCCTTCAATTTGTTATTACTTGTTGTTTAGAGTTATTCCCCTTTGTTTATAACCCCTCCGGGTTGGGCGCGCCCGGGTCTATAGTACCCGGCAGCAAACACTGAAATTAAAGGTGCGTGCTGACAAAATCAAATTTTGTAATGGAACTGAAGAGTGCAAGAATTTAATAAATAAAATGAAATTCAATGTACTTCATCATGAATATCAATAAAATTTCAGTATGGATTTGATTATAAGGTGTTGTTTTTACACATCTTTGCATTCCTTATTCCTCCTAATATATATTTACTGCCAGAAATTAAGAACTCATAATAATTATTTTTTAAAAATAATTACATGTGTATTCATATAGCTATTCAAAATTTATTGCCAAAACACCTACCATATTTTTTTAAATACATTAGAACTCGTTCCAGCTTGAGCTGATCTAGGATTCGAGCAAGCTCCTCTGCTGTCATGTTGAGAGCTCCGAGCTCATTGATTAAGACCTTACTTGGACTACCATTGTAAATCTGCCTACCAAACTTCATTTCAATGTCCTGGTAACTGTTCAAAGAAATAAACATAAATTCTAATTGAGTATTACATCTCTATTGAAAAATAATACCCTGGATTCAGAAGTACCCCAACATTACAACTGACATGATAAACAAATTGAAGTTTTTCATTTTTTTTCTATATTTCCCACATTAAACACAGACACCCTATTGCATAATTCATTAACTTTCACATGTTTCTATTTTCTTATCCTTATTTTCAAATCATGCCTGTTTTCCCCATATCTTTACTTTTTAATCATCTCTCCTCAAAAATTTTAAAGGATTTGGCTCTTCATTCAAACAATCTTGTATCCCTGATTCACTACAGGATGCCTTGTGGCAAGTTTATGAAAACTGTCAAAGCAAATTTAGAAAAAAATAATTTTAACCTAAAGGTGTATCTCTTATAGAGCTTGGCTGCTGCATCAACAAAAGCTCTCCAGTTGGAGGTTTCCGGTCCAGAATCCAGGCAGTTATTTAGCTCCATCATTAATTTGTGTGGCAGGTCACAGATATTCTTGTCTGGGTCCTCCAGTAGGTTTCTACACTGCTGTTTACTTAACATTCTGAAGCTGTTGTTTGTGTCTCAGACTTCTGAAAAAGAATCATTCGCACATCAATGGAGCAAATGCAATGACTCATTAAAAATACTTATGGCAAACAAGTACTGTTTCATGCATCAAAGTTTTTTTTAATGAATATTTTCTCAAGATAGACAAAAAGCTGAGACTATGCATCTTTGTATTCTGTACATTCCAAATAAAAGACAGTTTAAACATTGCTGCTTTTGGACACTTTTAAGCAACAGGTGTATTTTCTGTAATTGGGTAACTACTTAGTATGTGTGTGTGGTGAGGCATGGATAAGAATACAGGCTTTCTTAACATTGTGTTGAATATTTATGAATTTATAACTTTTCTGACCAGAACAGTCAAGAAATAATTGTTTGGTAACAGATCAATTGCTTATCTATCCCCAAAACTTAAAAGAAAAAACCTAGAGGTACTGTGAGCACTGAGCTCACTAAATGATACCCCCACCTCCCATATGATTATAACAGTAAAGTCCATGTTTTCCTCTTGGAGACCTGAAATAAGTGTCAGATCAAAAAGTAAAATAAGAGGTGCATAATGGCATTGTGTAATAAAGAATCTTTGAAAGTATCATTAAATTTATTCAGTGGTATAAAAAGAGTTACGGATAAGAGATGGGTACCCTTTAATATTATAGAAAGAATGGCAGTGTCCATGTTTTGCTATGGGAAACCCAGAATATGTGTCGAAACAAAAGTAAAATAGGAGCTGGTGCATAATGGTACTATGTAACAAAGATTCTGTGAAAGTTTGATTAAATTTTATTCAGTGGTATAAAAAGAGTTACTGATAAGGGATGGGTACCTCAAAGCGTAACAGATGGATGGACAGACATCCCAATCACTATATACTAGTACCCTCCCACTTTTCAAGCAGGGGATGTAATTAAATTTAGTATATTGATGAGACATGGTTTGATGGATTATTTTTCATACGTTGTTTACAGGACAGTACATGATTAAAACTATCTCTACACTAGTAGGTCTGTACATGCTGTAGTTTGCTGGTCTGAAAAAATTGGGATGGATGATCAAAGAGCTACAATTCTACCTACTGAAAAAAAAAATTTTGCACCTAAAGGTGTGCAAGGTTTATTTTATCTATTTATTTCTCTGTTTGTTTTAGCTTTTATGTCAAAATATTACTTATTACTGAACTCCAAACATTTTACCAACAAAACGTTCCAAACAATCATTGTTAATAGCCCTCCTGCGGTCTAGACGACTTCCAAAAACGGCGTGAACTCCAAATAAGAAGTCTTTGGCTCCGTCATGCATTGGGGCAAAATGGCGTCCGATGTAAACAAACAATGGATTGACGTTCGCTTTCTCCACAAATACGACAGAATAATGACTGTATTTAGTAAACTGTGACTGGATTTTAATTTTTGTTGAATAAATAATTGCACTTATTAAATCATTTAGTGGTTATTGACTTATTTATTGCTTCATACTCTTGTATTATAGTGATTTAATTTGGATATATGACATCGGATTCAATATAGTCGGTAAGAATTAATTTCTTAACTTAATTTATTGTCTCCTTGATTTAAATTTTATGCAATTCCTACGATAGAGATGCTTAAATTCTACTTCCAAGACACTTAAATCGTATTTATTTTTTCCAAAAAATGCACAATTTTTGCGGCGGAGCACCCTTACTAACAGGTTCGTTTTGAGAGGACTTTTTTATCGTAATTTTAAAATGATGATTTTTTAAAGTTCTCAAATTGATAGATTATAGTTCTAAAAATGTTTTCATGATAATATATGTTCATATGTGATAACAAGTAGGTAAATAACGATGGTGATAACTTACACTCTCAATTCAGATGACGTACTGGATTATATGATTTAATAACATTATGAATGAAGAAAATTTAGTCAATATTTAACAGTTACAACATATATAATTCAATTATACATATTTTTCCCTTTTATCATGCTTATTTAATTCCAAAACATTTATTTTTCTCTGTAATTTTCTTACTTGAAACGTGAACTTTCAAAGTAAATATCTCTCTTTTTGCGAATAAAATCGAAAATCTAACAAATACGATCTCTTCAGACATCTTTTATGTACCATTTCAAAGTCTTGGTACAAATGCCATACTTTTAAAAACTTCGCACGGACAGTTTTTATAGACCCATAAAAAAAATCGACATTTTTTGTGTATCTGCGCATGCACTGACTCTTTTTTCTGAGTCTTTTTCAGTCTCAATTTCTTACTTCCGTTAACTTTGTTTTTTGAGTTCGTCTAGATTGTCCTGGGCCTGTATGAGAATTTGATCATTATAAGTTTGTTTTATATTTATGACAATTTCTTTCAACATTTGTGCATGACTTAATTGAACATAGATTTTGACTGTGAAAGTGGTAAAGAATATGTTAGGAACACATGCTCAATGATATTTTAAGATTTGTGATCTAAAATATACAAAGAAAATATATAGAGAAACATAAAGCAATAAATATGCATGGGTGACGCTGTAGCTCTCGTCATCCAACCCATTTTTTTTTCAGACCAGCTAGCGTAGCTAGAGAACAGCAACTAGGTCTAATAGGCCTACTTTAACTCTAAATCACACATCTGACTTGTTGAAAAAATGCACAATCAAGTAAAAGTATTACAAAATAGCTATATTATTTTTAATAACTTGATAAAGCTATGTAAAGTAATTAAAAGAAACCTGGTAATAAAACATGAAAAATTCCGTCTACATGTATTACATGAATCTGTCCACTTCTCCAAAGAGAATAGGTTTATTATGACTTTGACGCCATTTATAGAGAAACCCATTTATGCTTATTCAGTAAGAAAAAAACAAATTATAGCATTATTCATGACAGACTTACTCGTCTTAAAAAAATTATTGAATACTATCTTCAGTAAATAAACTTCTCAAACATTAAAAATGTCATCTTGTTGTCCAATGCTCTCTGAACTACACTGTTTTCAGTCAGTTTTTTAACCGGAAGTATTTGTGTGCTAAAATAGAGCATATGACGTCGACCAATAGAATTCTTCGGGCTGAACTCGATTCTAGATGTACATTTACAGTTCTAAAAAGACAATTTTAATTTGATCTGTGTTTAATGTTATAAAACAAACTAGTTAAGTAGATGAATGTCCCGTTAATTTACATTTGCTGAATTGCAGGCAAAAAACCCCCCTTCATATCAAACACGATTAAACGAACATGGTCGTAATCTGAATACCCTAAAGAATATCGAGTAGAACATTGCATAATTCGGGACTTCCCACTTCGCGTCAAACGTGTGGGTGAGATTAACTTTCGGTTTGTTTTAACAATAGAAGTATACGTCTCTTTTTTCACTTGTGGAAATCTGAAAAAAAATAGTAAGCTATTCTTGAGTTATTAAACGTTCTGCAACATCTTGTTAAATGAAACATAAACCTGAAATGGCTGAATATATAAAATTTCACGTGGATAGTCAAGTGTGAAAAAGGTGTAACTGCATAACTAGCGTTATTGGGGCTGCTCTATACATATAAGTGTTGGTGTATGGGGATTGAGGTGGGAGAAGTTATTCAGAATTTAAGGTTTTCTAAACATTCAAAAGCCGGCAGGGGTTCAAATTTCCTCAAGCCCGACGTCCCGGACTAACAAATTCCGGATCCGGACTCGGCATTTAGAATTCACCAAAGTCCTGGGACTTGGCTATGTTTCTTGTTTATCTTTTTTATAAGTTAAAAAAATGATCGTAAAGTTAAAAATAAAGCAAATTCTCAAATGTATTAAGTAAAAATGTGGGTTTGTTGGCGTTAAAATACCCATAAAACATTACGAACGTTTCGAAAATACAATCCGTCTTTTTATTTTCCGTTGCGGTTAGACTCTTGCTTTTACGCAATTTCTCATGTTTCCTCCTATATAACAAACGGCAATGAGTTACTTAAATTTCGGTTTTAGCTGTGACTTACAGCACATTCTAATTTTTATTTATTGTTACAGATGGTTTATTCAGTAGTGAGTATTTGTAAAAGTTATTGTAATGTACCAGTAATCTATCAGTCTGGTATTGTGTTGAAATACTCATGTATGACTATATGACAGTTTATGGAGGTAAAATAAAACATATTTTAATACATATAGTCTTTATTCATTCAATGCAACAAATGAAAATAAATTATAAGTAACATAAATTTAATGATGTATAGGTAAATATGGACTCTGAAATTTCTTCCTCGGACTTGCCTAAAATTTACTCTTTAAGTCCTGGACTTGACCATGACAAAAAATATAATGAGCAAGAGTGTCTCTTCCAAAATTGTGAATTTCATGGCCCAAAGGTCAGGGGTTCTAGTGCTAGGGTGGGGCTCTATTGATTATATAGTGAAAATACATTAAATCTTTGAAAATCTTCTTCTCTGCTCTTGGGTATTAAATAAATCAACTAAGTACATAGTTATGATGAGCAAGAATGGGGTTAGGGCCTCTTTTAAAATTGCATTAATTCTTTGAAAATCTTTTCTCTGCTCCTGGATATTAAATAAACTAACTTTTTATATATTTATAATGAGCCCCACGGTGTAAAGGGTTCTGGGGTTAGGGCTGGGTATTATGCCAATGATCTAAGTATATATATTTATGATAATATAGTGAAAATTTAGCATTAATTCTTTGAAAAAAGGGCACTCTTCTTCTCTGCTCCTGGATATTAAATAAACTAACTTTTTATATATTTATAATATATGAGCAAGGGTGCCTCAACTAAATTTGTGATTAAATAAGAAGGAAGGTTACATGGCCCCTGTATCAGGGGTTTTGCCATTTGTGTACTAGTAAAGGGGGGGGGGGGGCATTGATTAAAGACCATACTGAAAATACATTTAATTCTTTGAATATCTATTCCTATGCTCCTGGGTATTATGCCAATGATCCGTTTTCTCTTCCAAGTTCTAAGTATATATATTTATGATGAATTTTACTTTGGTCTTTTAAATTCTTGGTGCATCTGAGCAAAAATGCCTTTTTTAATGGTTAATTTCATGCCCCTTGAACAGCAAAGTCAGGGGTATGGGGAGATGCTAGCGGTACATAGTCAGGGGTATGGGGGAGAGGGGGGTACTGAAAATAAATTTTTGGTATAAATTCTGTGGTATCAATCAACCATTTATGATGAAATAATATTTATGATAAAATTTCCAAAATTTTGAAATAAGTGGCCCCAGGGTCAGTGGTTCCTTTGGGGTGGGGTGCACAACTGGTTATAAAGTGGAAGTGCATTTTCTCTTTGTATCTGATCTACCTCTGGGTATTAAGTAACTAGAGTAAGCATGCTAAGTGTATAATTATGATAAGCAATGGTGCCTCTTTCAAAATTGTGAATTTCATGCCTCTGGTTTAAAGCACAAACCAAATTCAATTGTTCAAAAGTTGTTACATTATACTCAGGTGACCTATAAGGTCCGTGGGCCTCTTGTTTTCATTTATATCCATGAACAGTGTGAAAAATCTGCACGCTGAGTGGAAAGTCGAACTCAACCATGAAACGGTATGTGCTAATCTCTGGCATAGGCGCTCCCCATGTAATTCTGTAAATGACATATGATAAGTATATATATAGGTCTACCCCTTTATACTATAAAATAACCAAGGCTTGCAACTAGCCGGCATTATGGATTTCGTCTGGGACCTCTGACTGATTTACTTCAAGGGTTTTTGGGGTATACAGGGCTGTTCATCAGCATCAGGTACTCTAATTTATTGCAATAAAATATTTGCAAGCTTTTATCTAGCTCCATTCCATCGCTTTCATGCGAAATTTAAAAAAACTAACTAAGTACATAGTTATAAAGATCAAGAGCGCCTCTTTTAAAATTTTGAATTTTATGGCCCTAGGGTCAGGGGTTCTGGTTTTAGGGCGGGGATCTATTGATTATATAGTGAAAATGCATAAATTTTTTGAAAATATTCTCTGCTCCTGAGTATTAAATAAACTATTTAAGTACATAGTTATGATGAGTAAGAGTGCCTCTGCTAAAATTGTGAATTTTATGGCCCCAAGGTCAGGGGTTTGTGGCAAAAAAAAAATTTTCAAAGTGCGTTAAAATTGGGACAAAATCAACACACTTCGCATAGCAAAGCTATACCCTGGGGTATAGTTTTTGCTATTCACCCTAGGAAAATTTTCATGCAATTTTTGCCGCCAATTTTGATTTCCAGGGATAAATCTATTGACTGATGATGTCATAATGACTTCAGTAGCATTGTGACATCATCAGGATTTCAGATTATTCTTGCAGTGTTATCTTACTCCAAAAAATTCAAACCTCAAAAATTGTATTGTTTCCCATGTACAGTAAGGCCAAAGTTTTTTTTTTTCTTTTGGTTTACGATTCCGCCGACCCTATTTTTCCCTATTTACAAAAATAAAAATAATGCGTCTGACTCTCGAAACTGGACTCTTAATCCGAAATTTTCTCGACCAAACGACTGTTTTTATAATTTACAACACATCCTAAACATTAAAATGACCTCCACAAATACAGATTGTCAGGACCAACCTGGGAGCGACTCACTTACAGACTGTTTCTAATGACCAATGCATCGAATACTCCGTCGGAACTCCTCTAGATTTTACACTTTCGGGTATGAAAAAGTCCATCGTTACAAGTTATACACAAGACGCAAAACAGCTGGACAGCTATCGATGTCATGCCAAAGATGTTGGAAAAGATTTTAGATCTTTTTATTGTCAAATAATTAATTCATACTGTGGATACAGACATATTTTTACTGTTAAATTGTGAATTGAAGTTATTAACTTCCTAAGAACTCGCACATCAGATCCG
Organism: Saccostrea cuccullata; assembly: GCF_032062105.1. Classification (NCBI taxonomy): domain Eukaryota; kingdom Metazoa; phylum Mollusca; class Bivalvia; order Ostreida; family Ostreidae; genus Saccostrea; species Saccostrea cuccullata. The sequence goes on along the minus strand of NW_026929464.1, from coordinate 23,274 downwards.
ATAAACATAAGTAGTTCAATCGGCATGCAGATGTGCGTCAGAACTTTTATTAGAAAAAGAATTTTATATCGAAAACAAAGTTTGAAGAGAAATTAACAAATTTATTACTTTGCCAGAAGCCTGGAAATCTAATGAGAAGAGAAATTTTAGAAGTTAAAGATTAAATTTGTGATACGATGTAAGAAATGAAAAAAATGTTTGATAAACAATTAATCTGACATTAAGAAACTTTTACATTTTAATAGTAGTTGTAGTAGTAAATTTTATTTAATGTCAATGTTGCTGTATTATTTTTTTCTAGATATTTATATACTTTGTAATTGGGGTAAATATCTTTTAAGATTCTTTTTCTCTTGTTTAATCATTTTAAATACAAAGTTATTATTGAAATGTATGTAAATTATAAACAATGAAATAGTTTTATAACGATTTATTAATGTGTGCCACGTGCGCGCGCCAAGAAGTCTCCCTAAATTTCAAAACTTCTGACAAAAATTTTTTGAGGGAGAAATGTCTCCTTAAATTTTAGGTCTAGGTTGGTCCCTGGACACACATATATCTAAATAAGGTAAAAAGATTTTTGTGAAAGCAATCCATCACTTTCGAAGTTTCCAAAAACTTTTTCACAAGTGGAAAGGCTGACCAAAGAATAGCGGACTCACTTAATTTTACCCATATTTGTCCCAGTGCAATGTGTCTTTTATGGAAACCTCGTTCTTGTAAGTCAATGAAAACCATCAACAATAACAGAGCCTCTGATACTCCCATTTCTGTTCTTGAGTCATTTGACGTGTGATTCTTTTTTGCTGACATAAAATCGAAATGGTGTCAAGAAATTGTAATAATGTTGAAAAGACAACTCTTATGTGATTATTATTTTTATTTGAATACATTTCAATGCTACTCAAGAAAAAAAATATGTCAAGGTTCCAAATTATTTTTATTTTTATTTTTTGACCGCCCAATGCATATTTTTGTGTCAAAAAATCATAAACCAAAAAAAATAAATTTAACTTTGGCCTAAGGGGACAGAAGTGTTGAGAAAATATGGCATCACGTTTCCAACAGAAGAGATTGACAACTCGTGCTTTGAAATTTAAAACATAGGCATACTTTAGAACCGTATTGACAGCTGACTTACTATGACAAAATCACAAATAACGTACCTTAATACTTAGTAAGATGACCTTTTAAATCACATGCGCACGCCTGCATCTGATGACCTGTTGTATTCTTCTTGGAAACTTACGATTGATAAAGATTTCTGACATAATTTACATTGATATCCTGCCATATCCTTTAGCGTTTCTTGAAAAAGTTCGTCTGCGGAATTTATATTGTGCATCAGTGATTGGAGTTTTCTTTCAATATAAAGCCATACATTTTCTATGATATTCAAGTCTGGAGAATGTTCTTAATATGGTTTCTGGCAATAAAATACTGTGTAACACGAGAGCGATGTACGGGGCGTTATCATCTTGAAAGAGGTACAGTGATTTTCTACATTTTTTAAAAGGGGCCTGGGCCTTTACAATTGGGAAAAATCATCGACGTTTGTATCAAATTGGGAAAAATTTTTAAATTGTCATGTAACCTTAACTGGCAGGTAAAACAATTACTATGTAAGTAAATGTAACATCATTCATCAATTTATTTGCTACAAAATAATAAATTAAACACAGTTCTGTATTTTTAACCTTTTTTAAAATCTTTGAAAGTGTTATTGTGACTACATCAGTATACATGTATTTCCTTTTTTCCTCTGACTTTATGGTAGACATAAGAGAAAATCCTTCTTGTAATAGCCATGGTTTAAGATAGAATAATCTGACATGATTTATTACATATCATTTATTTTTCAAAGTAATTATTAAAGCTTTCTAATTACCCTAGCTAAACATAATGCTGCAATTTTTCTCTGCAATACTAGTTGCAAATGCCGGATGTAGAAACAGTTTGATTTTCGTGGAATCAGGGATGCTTCTTGTAGAACTATTAGTACTTGGATTTACAAATAAAGCTATGTTTCACCGGTTAACATGCATCTTACACTTTCTGATGATGTATTTACACACAAGTTTGACAAGGAGGAGACCCATGTGTTTTTCTAGGTCTTATAAAAACTTAGAGTACTCTGTTGTTTCTTACTGTTATTTTAAGAGTCTTAGTGACTGAGAACAATAGTGTTCCATTTTAGATAAGTTGTACGTAAAAAATTCAATATAACAGAAACAACGATTTTGTGTTGGGAAAAAAGCAACAGAAATTGGGAAAAAATCGGTAATTTTTGAGAGAGGAAAGGGCCGATATTCGGACCTAAATTAGGTGTAGAAAAATTACTGAGGTAACTTCCTTTTGGGAAATGCCACACTATAACTGGCCAGAGGTTTGAACCTAAGATGTTAATATATTTTTCTGAATTAATGTTCCCTTCCACCCGACACAAAGTTCCGATACCGCCGAAGCACAAGCACCCCCACACCATGATAATGAATTTGTGGCCATTTCGTCGTGGCACTAAGTCCGGTCTACAACCCTCGCCTGCTTTTTTCCAAACATAAATACAATAATTTTCCCCGCATATCTGAGATTCATCGCTGAATACAACTTTGGACCACTGAGTTTGTACACCGCACCATCTCTTCTCCCTACATCATGACAAGCGTTTCTTTCGATTTACATTTTTAATCACAACTTTTTTCTTATACACACCTCTAGTGAAACCATTGGTACAAAGCATCTTGGGTGAAGGGGAATTTAAATTGTTAAAATCAAGTTTGAAAATACAGGGTGGGGTCTTAAAAAATCTTCTTCTCAGACACAGATGCTGCCCCATGTTTTTACATTATATAGAACAAATCTTTAAAAATCTTCTTCTCAAGAACCGCTGTAATTTCTCCATAAGGGTGCTCTCTGATCTTTTACATAGAAATATATAGAACAAATCTTTAAAAATCTTCTTCTCAAGAACCACTGGACCAGGAAAGCTGAAACTTATTTAGAAGCATCCTTTGGTAGTTTAGATATTAAATTGTTAAAATCATGACCCCCGGGGTAGGGCGGGGCCACAATAGGGAATCCAAGTTTTACATAGAAATATATAGAACAAATCTTCTAAAATCTTTTTCTCAAGAACCACTGCGCCAGAAAAGCTGAAACTTAAGTGGAAGCATCCTTGGGTAGTGTAGATATTAAATTGTTAAAATCATGACCCCCGGGGGTAGGGCGGGGCCACAATAGGGAATCCAAGTTTTACATAGAAATATATAGAACAAATCTTAAAAATCTTCTTCTCAAGAACCACTAGGCCAGGAAAGCTGAAACTTATGTGGAAGCATCCTTGGGTAGTGTAGTTATTAAATTGTTAAAATCATGACCCCCGGGGGTAGGGCGGGGCCACAATAGGGAATCCAAGTTTTACATAGAAATATATAGAACAAATCTTAAAAAATCTTCTTCTCAAGAACCACTTGGCCAGGAAAGCTGAAACTTATGTGGAAGCATCCTTGGGTAGTGTAGATATTAAATTGTAAAAATCATGACCCCCGGGGGTAGGGCGGGGCCACAATAGGGAATCAAAGTTTTACATAGAAATATTTAGAACAAATCTTTTAAAAATCTTCTTCTCAAGATCCACTTGGCCAGGAAAGCTGAAACTTAAGTGGAAGCATCCTTGGGTAGTGTAGATATTAAATTGTTAAAATCATGACCCCCGGGGTTAGGGCGGGGCCACAATAGGGAATCCAAGTTTTACATAGAAATATATAGAACAAATCTTAAAAAATCTTCTTCTCAAGAACCACTAGGCCAGGAAAGCTGAAACTTATGTGGAAATATCCTTGGGTAGTGTAGATATTAAATTGTTAAAATCATGACCCCCGAGGTTAGGGCGGGGCCACAATAGGGAATCCAAGTTTTACATAGAAATATATAGAACAAATCTTCTAAAATCTTTTTCTCAAGATCCACTTGGCCAGGAAAGCTGAAACTTAAGTGGAAGCATCCTTGTGTAGTGTAGATATTAAATTGTTAAAATCATGACCCCCGGGGGTAGGGCGTTTTTACATAGAAATATATAGAACAAATCTTTAAAAATCTTCTTCTCAAGAACCACTAGGCCAGGAAAGCTGAAACTTATGTGGGAGCATCCTTGGGTAGTGTAGATATAAAATTGTTTAAATCATGACCCACACGGGTAGGGGGGGGGCCACAATAGGGAATCCAAGTTTTACATAGAGATTTATTGAACAAATCTCTTAAAATCTTCTTTTCAAGAACCACTGGGCCAGGAAAGCTGAAACTTATGTGGAAGCATCCTTGAGTAGTGTAGATATTAAATTGTTAAAATCATGACCCTCAGGCATAGGGCGTGGCCACAATGGGGAATCAAAGTTTTACATAGAAATATATATAGAACAAATCTTTTAAAAAGATCTGCATCACCCAAGTTACTCAGGTGAGCGATGTGGCCCATGGGCCTCTTGTTTCTTATACACACCTCTAGTGAAACCATTTTCTTTAAGTCTACGTTTGACAGTCTTCTGAGACACAGGTGCTGCCCTGTTTTCATTAAATTGCGCTGTAATTTCTCCTAAGGGTGCTCTCTGATCTCTATTAACAATCCTCTGGAGCCTCCGATAGTCCCGATTGTCGTTAGAACAAGGCCGACCCGATCTTTACAAATTCTCCACTGATCCTGTGTCATGATATTTAAGTAAAATACCGTATGGCACTGAAGCCAGAGACCTATTGACACTTCTTGCAGTAGGTGACATTTTTTCTCCGTTTAAGTAAAGGTCCACAATAACTTGTTTCAAAACTATAGCAGATGACGAAACATACGTCATGTTATACGTCACTGGTACTGACCTATTTATATTTCAAGGGGATTTCCAAAATTCCATTTCTGAACAAAAATACACGACTTTTAATACATGCGGATCTATAATTTATTCTAGTGAAGCCATTTTTTCTTGGAGTAGACTTATGTAGGCCATGCCTGATGTCCAATCCAATTATGTAATCTTACTTACATAATAAAATATTAATTAAATTATACCTGTGTCTCAATCTATCGATAAGATAACTAGGTACTACAATGCATTGTTACGTCATGTTATTTGGTTTTTATCAAAGAGAAAGTATGCATTGTGACGTAATGGTTTATTCCGGCTCAAGTCGGGTGCACGGAAATTTACACCCGACTCTGTAACCAATCAAAGCTCATGTTGCAAGCTACATAGGAAATAAGATGTCATACGATGTAGGTTCTACATTAAAAGGCATTGGTTATTATTTCCAAGAGTTTGCCATTGCAACTCACAAGTCTCTCAAAAGAATCCTAGATAGTAGATACTACCATCTGTAATGAATGGGTTGAGCTGTTTTCCTTTACATGTATATTTTACAATAGGGACTACCAGTACATATTCATGTATGTACTTGCAGCTGTGTATATTTATTGGGTAAAAAAAATAAATTGTTATCATTTCTAATCACTGTATAAGGAGTACAGAATATGTAAATTTTAAGGGCTGTAAAGTAGTGAAAGGACTATGAACATAATCCTTCTTATTTTATTCAAATGTAAACAGCCCTAGAGTGTCAGATAGTAAAATCTTTTAGCTACCTGTCGTATATCATTCAAAGGTAAATAGCAGTAAATTCCAAGTAGATAAATTTCAGTAATAGAAAAGTATTCTTTTGTTATTCAGAATTTGAAGTTCAGACGTGTGTCACAGGATGTCAAGTCTGTGTCCAGGAACACTTTTTTCTTTCCCAGGATTCAACAAAAAGTCCACTCCAGTTCCACCGCAGACAACATCAGAGGAGCTCTCCAAGCGCTATCGGCGGTAAGTCAAGACTAAGGGACTCTCCAAACACTATCACTGGTACAGTCCCTGAAACGTTCTACTTTTTTCCGTTTGCTCACCGTTCGTTCATCGTTCGTTCACCGTTCGCTCTCCGTTCACAGTTTTGCGTTCACCGTTCACCGTGCGCTCACGTTCACCGTTCACAAAACGTTCACTGTTCGCTCTTCGTTCCGTTTACTTTGCTTTCACCGTTCACTTATCGTTCAGTCTTCATTGTCATTCGGAGCTCCGGAGTGAAAGGACTTATCTTTTTCATGGTAAGGATTTACACATTTTTTAATTAAATAACTAAGATATCGTGTTTGAAGAATAATTATTTCTTTGCAGAAAGTATCTACTTTATTTATATCTCTATTATTATAACTTAGCTGTTACTTTATCCATGAAATTTCCCTGGAAAATAATTCATTAAGTACCTACATTAGAACGATAAAATATTAAATTTAAATAAGGGCAATGTACAAATGCTTCAAGCATGGCAACATTTTGTTGTAATTTAAAAGACGACAAATCGTTAATGGATGGATCATATTCCAAGTCTTTTACAAGACAAGAATACACAAAAAAAATAATTTCTAACACGTATTTTTAAAAAAATGCAAGCAAACATATAGGACTGAGGAGTATGAACAGTACTGCAGATATTCAGTTAATTAAATATCTTTAGAGCTAATTAAATTGATAGTGTGATTTTAAATTTTAGAAAAGACCAACTGTTTTAAATGTAATACATTAGAATTTTTTTCTACTTTACGTTAAGTCTATTATTAGAGAGTGAAAATTCCTTTCTTCATCGTAACTAAATATATGTCTGATTAAGAACCCTCCCCCCTCCGGGCGCTTTTTCTCCCGAAATCAAATTCTCAGTATTTTCTAGGGCTGTGTATTGGGCCAAAAAGTTTGATACGATACGATACAATATTTTTTAAAGCGATATGCGATATATTGGATTCTAAAACAAGTCAATCAGAAAAGACTTCTAAATCATTGTAATGCATGAATTTCATAACAATTTAGTGTTTTATTACCCATGTTAAAGTTCTTGTGTCATTGTCATTACAAATAACACTTCAAAATAAAAATTTTAATGACAGTAAAAGTTTAATGACAGTACATGTTCAAATAAAAATCTCTTTGTACTTTGTAATAATCATAAAAACTGTGTTTTTTCCTTTCAAATTATATAATTATTGAACAGTTTTAATTCAAAAATGTGAATTATAATCTTTGATGATTAAAATTCCCATCTTTTTAACAGAATTAGAAGAAAAACTGTCTGTCCGATACGTATTGGAAGTTATTTTTCGATTCGATATTATTCTTGAATATCGATACGTATCGATTAATTAATATTTAATGTGTATTGTAACACAAGAAAATCAGTCTTAAAACGAACATCAAAACAGTCATTAAACAATAGCATTTCAAAATATACATGTGCCGACAGTAGTATTTTTAATTGGCAGGGAATATATTTTAAATTCAATTTCAAACTTAATCCTTCCAAGTATATATTCCCATTATTTATTTATTTTTTTCTGCAGAAAAGCGAAAATCAGATCTAGAAATGATAGGAAAAAATATCAAAACTTCTTGGAAATACTAAGTGACTCTTTGCCTTCGGCATGTTCGGTGAAACGCGATTTCCACACCTCCACTGTGTCGAATTATTTTGATTGACAGGACAAGCACGTGGACTTCCTGTGAACCATGTGAACTTGAAGATGTAAAATAAAAGTCGATGAATACTGTCAAATGGATTTGTTAATCTTAAAAAATTGATTACTTTTACTGCTTGGAATATTTAGGTAAAAAAATAATTTTTATTTGATACAACAGATATCTGAGGATAAAAGGGTCTCTCTCTCTCTCTCTCTGTACATTTCTCTGTTCAATAAAATCTATGACAGCACATTACTTATTTAATTTTGAAAATTTAATCTATTACAAATAATTTGATTGCCTCTTTCCATCATCTTTTCCTAGTATAATCACGGCCGGGAAATATCAACAGATACTTGTAGAAGTTAGCTAAAATAATCATCATAAAAGAATAAAAATGACACATAAATTTTTGATATTTTGCATTAGAATTTTAAAATACGAGTGTATTTATGCAATACGTCAACAAGACATTTGTAAATTTAAAAAAAATTCGTTATTTTACTCAGAATCACCTTGGCGCGGAAATACATGTATGGTTGTTTCAACCGGGTACAATGTAATTAATTCATTCTGTAAGTAGTAGTTTTATCATCTACAGTCCACATTATTTTATTAGTTAAAAGAATAAGCATATTTACTATATAAATAGATTAATTTTATATTTATACTACATGCGTTCAGTAACAAATACTCATGCTTTACGGCAATTAAAATCGTATTATTAAAATATCGATTTAAAACATATGTATGTGCAGAAAAATTGTTTTTATTATTAATATATCTATAATTGTTTATTTATATTTTAGCACCTGAAATTAGAATTATAGAATACATGTTATAGAATAATTTCAATGCTAGGAAAAGATCGGAGGCATTCCGAATAAATCGTTCATCTTGCGTTCACCGTTCACTTTGCGCTCGCGTTCGCACTCCGTTCGCGTTCTGCGTTTACTCACTGTTCACTGTTCACACATCGTTCACCAAGTTGCGTTCAGCATTTTCACGTCGTTCATACTCACCGTTCGCTCTGCGTTTGCTCAGCGTTCGTTCACCGTTCAGATGGGAAAGAAGAACGTTTCAGGGACTGTAAGTGAAACTTTTAAGGGGCCATTAAATCAGAGCTGAGTGACTCTACAAATGCCATTATTGGTGAGTCACATCTTCTACGGGTGATTTATATTGGAAAACTGGGGATGACAGCTGTTAAAAAACTATTTGATTTGAAAATCTTATTAAATAGGATTTTTGTGAGACCACTGATCCATTTTCAACCAATTTTGGCATATAGCATCTATGGGTGAAGGGGAGTAAATATTGTTAATTTCATGATCCCTACCCCCCTTGGGCCTGATGGGTTTGGCAAAAGCCACTGAAATTTATGCAATCTTTAAAAATATTCTTTACTCCTAGATATCAGGCAGCCAAACTGTTTGCATGATTGTAATCAGCATTGAGCCCTCTACTGAAATTGTGAAATTCATGGCCTAAGGGTCAGGGGTTCTGGTGTTAGGACAGGGCTCTAATGATCATTTAGTGAAATCTTCTCTGTTCCTGGGTATTATAAAAACAAACTAAATGCATAGTTATGATAAGGAAGGATGCCTCTTCCAAAATTGTGAATTTCATTGCACCTGGATCAGGAATCTTCTCCTTCGCTCCTGGGTATCAAGCTGATGAACCATGTACATAGTCTTGAATAGGAAGATTGCCCCTATTTAAATTTCATGGTCCCTGGGTCAGGGATTTGGTTGTTAAGGCTGGGCTCCATTGATTATACAGTGAAATAACATTAATTCTTTGAAAATCTCCTCTGCTCCTCCAGGGTGTTAAGGGGAAGAAAAAAAAATACTTGACTTATGTCAATTTTTTATCATATTTTGTATGTTTCTAATTTAGTATGTCCCACATACTTTAAAGCAGTTATATCATTTCTAGCCTTATTTTAGAGATATTAAATGACAAATAGCTTGCCCTACATTGTCTAAGTGGAGTTTTGATTCTTAGAGTCCATTTTTCTGGGCCCATTACTCTGTCCATAATGGGATTTTTTCAGCATAAGATGAGAAGTATGTCAGTGGACATGTGTCTTTTACCCCCCATTCACACAGAGCTACGATTTTACGAAGATCATTCCAATCAAGCCTTGATCTGAGAAAGTTGTGGAATGGGGTGGATCGGTGCCGATCGGCATCTAAATCGAGCAATTTAGCAAATTGTGGTCTTCATTACGACCGTACTACAATGTTCCTACGTCAAACGTGCTGCTAACATGCTTCTACTTCGATGTTACGCAGACCGTTGCCGACCAGTGGCTGCGTTTGCTGCATTTACGCTATGCTGCAGCTATAACATTCAAGATCATACTACGACGCTTCGCAGATCTAGATGACTGTACGACGATATCGCTATGGTAGTGACGACCATATTACGATTGTATCATGCTTTTAGTACGACTTCTTTTTATTGTACAATTTTGGCGATGATGCAGATCTTGTCACAGGTACTTGTAAAGTACCGGACCCCCCCCTAAATATTCAACCACGGGGCTTGTTGGACATTTTTTTTCACAAATTATATTTATTACACTTGTTCATATTAAGTACAGTAGAAAAAAATTGTTAAAACCCCAAAATAATCGCTACACAAAAAATACCCCACTATACATTATAAGAGAGAAAGGTATGCCACTCAGGTTTGTTTACATTGTACCCCCACTGGTATTTCTGGGTTTAAAAACATGTATTTATTTTATTTCAACCTAAAGTGTCGATTCAGACTGTCTCTGCATATATTTCTGTCTTAGTCCATGCTATCGGATTGACTCTGCATCTCTTAAGAATCCCATATTTCTCCTTAAACAGCATTCCAGTCTTCACGTTGAAATTTCCTTCGGTAAACGCAACGGAAGTGCGTAGAGAATTTTTCACTTATTAGGATGATCCGAGAGAGTTTTGGCATGACATAATATTCTCTCTCGGGTATTATCATACATGCCTTATGCTTTTCCGTATTAGTTATTATATTTAGCTTGATTCAACTTTAAGTGTTAAACTCAAGTTTATAAGGTTTTTTTTATGACCTTGACCTTTGACCTCGATAAATGACCCTTTACCTTTACCCCATTGACCCAAAGGTCACAATCAAGCTTGAGTTTGTGGAGATATTTACATCTCTCACTTTAACAATTGCTTATATACCCCCCCTTTTTCGCTTAAAAAAATCAATAGGAATGTAGCAAAAATTTTGTTCAACTCAAACGACACCACATATCGACATGAAATTTAAGGATTGCAGTAGAAGACACATCAAAGAAAGTGTCCTGAGAATGTAATGGTGAGTCTCTGAAGTATTTAATGAAATTCTAATGAGTATCGGGTAAAACTACATTTTTTCTGTCTGAAATCTAGGTGCTGATGAGCATAATCAAAGTACTGAAAGTACTGAATTGAGGTGACGTCTTCCAGAAAAATGTGAAATTCATCCCCAAGTAACTGACATATACAAAAATTTTAATCTAGGAGAAACCTCAATGAAGATCACTGGAAAGAAAAAAGTGACCAACACGACAATGCATTTTGTAACTTATTTGATGTATAAAAAGTAAACTATAGTTATCCTTCGGTACCCGTCACCATAAGAGGAAAATACCTCGCATTTCTCTTCAAATTATATTTTGATTTGTTTCTTGTTATACAGTAGCTGCAGATCTGTAGCTCTCCGAAAAAAAAATTCACAGACCGGAGAGCTACAGTGCCACCCATTGAAAAACTGTTTATTTATTGCGCAAAAAGAAGTGCGCTGTTTCTCGATTTATTTCTCCGTGTTTTTAAACTGTCATCTCAAAATATTACTAACCTTGTGTTCCTGACATATTCTTTCACTGTTTCCACAACAAAACGTTCCTTATAATTGTTTTTAATATAAAATTGAGATCATCAAACATATCATCTATTTATAATGCAATTTTGGTTTGCAAGATAATTCAATCCAACGCACTTCGTGCAGATGTCAACTACGAGAGTACTTATTAGAGGAGTAAGAAATTTTTTAAAATGTATCTTTTTTGCGATTGAGGTAAGAATTTGGAAGACCTAATCCAGAACTAAGCACAACTTTTTGTGGGCAATAAATATACAGTTTTTTTTCAGTGGATGGCACTGTAGCTCTCCGGTCTGTCAAAATATTTTTTTTTAGAAGAGATACAGATTTTCAGCTAGTTACACAGTAATAAGGATGAACATTATATTTAATGATATTAACTAAAAAGTGCAGACACTGGGCTTGCATAAAACACTAAATAGAATAAGTATCCTGCCAGTATCATTTTGTCCAATGTATCCTAACTCTGTCACCAGGGTTCTCTACAATATGCCAACGTATTAAAGAATCCCCCTTAGTTAAACTTTTCATGAACTTTGTATGAAAAAGAAAATAATGCACGTGTCATATACCGTAATTTTCGGGTAATAGGTCGATGGGGTGTATAGGTCGAAAGGCTCATTTTCAGCCTTAGTTTTTGAAAAATTCTTAAATAGGACGAACTTACTATATAGGATGAGGCTTTGTTTCCCGTTTTCTAAAGATTCTTAAGCCGATACAACGTATCAGAACAGGTAAACCCCTTAAATTACCGGGGTTATTCCGTGACATGAACGTATCAAGAAAATAAACAGGTATTTTAATGAGTGCAGCATTTAAATAAAGTTTTTTTTTTAAGTAGTTAAAATTTCTTTGCATTGTGTTACTACTTATTTTTCTCCAACTTGCCTGTTCAATGCCTCCGTAGTTTCACACCGTTGTTAAATAAGAGGCATAAATAACATGTAAATGCGTTATTATTTTACAGCTATGATATGGGAAATACCTGAGACCAAAGAATAGTAATTCCGATTTCAGAACATCTTGGACACATTCCTATTCATTTTATTCAGACATTATTTACCGGTGGACGACAATTACTTCGATGTCCGCCATTTTTATTTTTCTTCTCCAGGGATTTGCTAAAACACGCAAATGACCATTGGATGTATATATCAAGCAACAGTAAAGAATTGAAATCAAATTAACACTCTATTAGTTTAATTTATAAATTTAATTGAGAGTACATTCACAATTTGACTGTCAACATGAATTTCACGGCTTTGTTTGTTCAATGATGTGTAACACTAATACCCTATAACAGCACGTGATAATCATGCCCCGCAGGCATTTAAACCAACACAGCTGTTCACCTTTGCGTACAAAGTGTTAATTCCTTTATCTCTCAGACAATTAAAATTCTGTTAGAAGCCAATCTTTGTATACCGGTAATTCAATGTACTTCTTGTGTATGAAGTTTTTAATAAACCTGATAATATTAGTTAAAATTAAATTACTGTCTTAAATTATATTTTTGTCACCCGTATTAATTACTAATTTCTTTGCTTAAGACAATAAAAAATATTTAATATACTACATGTATTTCAATTCATCGCTACTAATAAATGGTAAAAACACTGCAGTTACAATTTTCCGTATTTTAAATTTTGATACGGTTGTGGTTTTACTTTTAGTAAACGGTAGCGACTTCCTAACTTCACAAGATGGCTACCGCATGGCAATGGATAACACGTTGAGGAATTATTTACTAGATGAAGCACAGTTTTTTTTCTTTGTCATTAACGGATATTAAATTGAATTTATTTTGTAAGAAAGCTAAAGAATAAATATTTTATTGTTTACCTGGGAATGAATTTTTCTGCGTAAAATAATGAAAAAAGTTATGAAAGTGGCACATATTTGCTTTGAAATTGACGTAAATTTTATTGATTTGGGGGCCATTTTTCGTAAACTTGAGCCTTAGAAAGGTCGAATTCGTATATTGGGCGAACCCAGCGGTTCTGAGAAAAAAAGTATCGACCTATTACCCGAAAATTACGGTATTTTTGAAATTGCAGCATGAAGGCTCTGGGGCCGTAAAACTTATATGAGCTCACTCTTGATCTCAGTCTCACTTTTCTTCAAATACATGTACTAGTAATTCTTTATAAGTAAAAATGAAATTAGATCAAAAGTGCCCCGCAGCAAGGAAACAACATTTATCATTGATGCAGCTAGCATTTAATACAATCAAAAACCCTCTCTTTATTATTTTTTTTTTTTTTTTTTGGGAGGGCGGGCCACAATGAGGAATCAAAGTTTTACATAGAAATATATAGGAAAAATCTTTGAAAATCTTCCTAAGAACCACTTGACCAGAAAAGCTGAAACTTATGTGCACATGCAAGGATCCTGGGGTAGTGTAGACTTCAAAATGTCTTAATTATGATCAGTGGGGTAGGGTGGGGATGCATTATGTATTACAAGGGGGAAATCTGGTAAAGAACAGAATGGTCAAAGCTTCTCAGGTGAGCGATGTGGCCCATGGGCCTCTTGTTGTCAATAGCATTTGATTCTCCTGCTCTAATACGAAATTTTTATTCCAAGTATTCTTGATCTCTTTTGTATGTAGAATTTATTTTATTTACATTTGATATTAATCGAATGAATCTCAGAAATAGCGATTTTTCCTATCAAATAAATTTCAGCGCAATTTAGATAGGTTAGATAAATTGCATTTATCGCTTTGTACGATGTGGTGTTGAGAAAATGCCTATGACTCACAAATTATGTCAACAAATTACATGTAATCTGCCTATTAGAGTGCACATGTACCAAAAATGCACCCGGGACGACCCAGATTTTGGTTTGTTTTTCCGAGCAGGGTAAAACACCCAGTTTTCTGTAACTCAATCTTTGCCCTAAAGAAAATTCACCGATTGATATGGGGTCATTTACCTTCCCTCTGAGAAACACACCTTCTTCTTAGGTCAACGGCTTTTCAGCTGAATTTCCTCTGCAACTGACCATGTGTATTAGTTTCGCATTTACAGCTCTGTATATGCTAAGTGTCATAGTAATACCTACATGTTGCACATTATTTTTTTCAGCAAGCACTCTGATTCACTGCAAACATGTCCCATGATTATTCTAATCATTTTTCTACATAAGATATCACATCAAACAGTGAATACTGTATAATCCCTATTAACCGCCCCTGCCCCTATAAGCGCCAACTTAGGTCTTTTTCAATTTTCAGGAAATGAGGGCCCCCGTTACAGTGATTAAAATTATCTACAATCATATGGAAAGTCTGTCAAAGTTTGAAGGAAGTGAAAATGAAACTTGTTTTTTATCTAATTTCTTGGTGGAAAATGATACATTTTGCATAATTGGGTGGATTTTCTTCATTTAAAGTAAAGTTAGACATTATTTTAGAGATTCTTAGAATTTTTTTTTTTCAAAATATTTTTTGAAGTTAAGATATGATATTAAATATTACAAATAGAATACCAATTAACTGCCCCTTTTCACAATTTTCTAAGCGCCCGGGGCAGTTAATAGGGATTATACGGTATCTCAATTTTTTAAGAAATTTGACCGGGACTTTACTACGAAACTATTCCCTGCCACTTTAAACAATAATGATTATTATACATCCATTAATCATTTGTGGACCTTCAGATATCCGGACGCCAGATATCCGGATGCTTCAGTATCCGGACGATTTTTCATCGGAACGAAATTTTTAAATGTTATTTTGGTTTGTTTAACTGGTGATTCAGATATCCGGAAGCTTCATATATCCGGACAAATTGACCGGGAACCAAAGCGTCCGGATAAATGAGGGTCCACTGTATTATTATTTTTTTCCCCCTTTTCTTGTAAGGCAGATTTCTCAGAGATGGCTGGACGGATTTTCTTGAAATTTTCAGAGATGATAGAGAATGAAAATACGCTCAGATGTTTTTTTTCATTTTTTAAAATTTCACTTCCGTTCGTCAGATATGTCTGATTTCTGTCTTTTTTTTCAACTTTTCTTTTATGAAACTTTTTTTGCATCACATTACAGCATCTTATTTGTTGTTTCAAAATATATCAGTACCACCAGAAACAAAAACAACAAGTTCCGGTTATAAGAGAAAAACTACATAATTTGAGTATTTTTCTTTCTCATAAATACTTTTCTATTGCTATATCCCTTGTTGTCTGTCATCGTGCGCTGTGTGCCGTGCGTTAACATTTGAACATTTTCAGCTTCTTCTCTGAAACTGCTCAACCAATTTCAACCAATTTTGGCACAAAGAATTTATGGGTGAAGGGGAACAAAAATTATGAATTTCATAGTCCCTGCCCCCCTGGGGCCTGAGGGGTGGGGCCAAAACCACTAAAATTAGTGCAATTTTTAAAAATCTTTTTCTATGCTCCTGGACATCAAGCAGTCAAACTGTTGGCGTGATTGTAATCAGCATTGAGTCCTCTAACAAAATTGTGAAATTCATGGCCCCAGGATCAGGGGTGCTAGTGCTAGGGCGGGGCTAAATAGACTGTATAGTGAAAATGCATTATTTCTTTGAAAATCTTCTTCTCGGCTCCTGGGCATTAAATAAGCTAACCAAGTACATAGTTATGTTGACTAAGGCTGCCTGTTTCAAAATTATGAATTTCATGTCCCCAGGGTCAGGGGTTCTGGTGTTAGGGTGGGGCTCTATTGATTTTATAGTAAAAATGCATAAATTCTTTAAAAATCTTCTCCTCTGTGCTTGGATATTTAACCAACAAACTATGTACGTAGTTGTGATAAGGAAGGATGCTTCTTCCCAATTGGTGAATTTCATGGCCCCAGGGTCAGGGGTTCTGGTGTTAGGGCGGGGCTCTATTGGTTATATAGCGAAAAACATTCATTCTTTGAAAATCTTCTTCTCTGCTCCTGGGTATTAAACAAACAAACTAAGTATATGATTATGATGACCGAGAATGCCTCTTCTTAAATTTTGAATTTCATAGTCCATGGGTGAGGGGTTCTGGTGTTAGGGCGGGCTATTTTATTGTTTATATAGTGAAAATACATTAATTCTTCAAAAAATCTTCTTCTCTGCTCCTGGGTATGAAATAAACTAACCAAGTACAAGGTTATATTGAATAAGTCTGCCTCTTCAAAAATTGTGAATTTCATGGCGCCAGGGTCAGGGGTGCTAGTGCTAGGGCGGGGCTAAATAGACTGTATAGTGAAAATGCATTATTTCTTTGAAAATCTTCTTCTCGGCTCCTGGGCATTAAATAAACTAACCAAGTACATAGTTATGTTGAATAAGGCTGCCTGTTTCAAAATTATGAATTTCATATCCCCAGGGTCAGGGGTTCTGGTGTTAGAGTGGGGCTCTATTAATTTTATAGTAAAAATGCATAAATTCTTTAAAAATCTTCTCCTCTGTGCTTGGATATTTAACCAACAAACTATGTACGTAGTTGTGATAAGGAAGGATGCTTCTTCCCAATTTGTGAATTTCATGGCCCCAGGGTCAGGGGTTCTGGTGTTAAGGCGGGGCTCTATTGGTTATATAGTGAAAATGCATTCTTTGAAAATCTTCTTCTCTGCTCCTGGGTATTAAACAAACAAACTAAGTATATAAGTATGATGACCGAGAATGCCTCTTCTAAAATTGTGAATTTCATAGCCCATGGGTGAGGGGTTCTGGTGTTAGGGCGGGGCTCTTTACTTGTTTATATAGTGAAAATACATTAATTCTTTAAAAAATCTTCTTCTCTGCTCCTGGGTATGAAATAAACTAACCAAGTACAAGGTTATATTGAATAAGTCTGCCTCTTCAAAAATTGTGAATTTCATGGCCCCAGGGTCAGGGGTGCTAGTGCTAGGGCGGGGCTAAATAGACTGTATAGTGAAAATGCATTATTTCTTTGAAAATCTTCTTCTCGGCTCCTGGGCATTAAATAAGCTAACCAAGTACATACAGTCCCTGAAACGTTCTACTTTCCCACCCGAACGGTGAACGAACGGTGAATGAACGCAGAGCAAATGGTGAGTGAGAGAGAGAGAGATACATGTACCCCATCAATTCTCAGATATCTGTTGTATCAAATAAAAATTATTATTTTTCCTAAATATTCCAAGCAGTAAAGGTAATAATTTTTTTAGATTAGCAAATCCATTAGACAGTAATCATTAGCTTTTATTTTCCTTCATCAAGTTCACGTGGTTCTCAGGAAGTCCATGTGGTTGTACACTGTACGTCCTGTCAATCAAAATTATTCGACACAGTGGAGGTGTGGAAATCGCGTTTCACCGAACATGCCGAAGGCAAAGAGTCACTTAGTATTTCCAAGTTTTTAATATTTTTTCCCTATTATTTCTAGATCTGATTTTTGCATTCCTGCAGAAAAAAAAATAATAAATAATGGGAATATATACTTGAAAGGATTAAGTTTTAAATTGAATTTGAAACATGTTCCCTGTCAATTTAAAATACTACTGTCGGCACAAGTGTATTCTAGAATACTATTGTTTTATGACTGTTTGATGTTGGTTTTGAGACTGATTTTCTTGTGTCACAATACACATTAAATATTAATGAAAATATATTGAAAATACACACTAAGAATTTTATTTCGGGAGAAAAGGCACCAGGGGTGGGGGGGGGGGGTGTGTCTTAATTATACTGAATGGCAAACATATAATTAGGTACGATGAATGAAGGAATTTTCTTTCTCTAATTATAGACTATTTTAAACAGTTGTTCTTTTCTAAAATTTAAAATCACTCTATCAATTTAATTAGCTCTAAAGATATTTAATTATTGAGTATTTGCAGTACTGTTCATAATTCTCAGACCTACGTGTACGGTGTAGTTTAAAATATGTGTTACTGTAGAAATAATTTTTTTTGTATTCTTGTCTTGTAGAAGACTTAGAATGATTATTATACATCCATTAATCATTTGTCGTCTTTAACATAACGACAAACTGTTGCCGTGCGTGAAGCATTTGTACATTGCCCTTTCTAGCTCACCTGAGCCAAAGGCTCAAGTGAGCTTTTCTGATCAAAATTTGTCCGTTGTCTGTCGTTGTCGTTGTCGGCGTTGTCGTCGTCGTCGTTGTCGTTGTAAACTTTTCACATTTTCATCTTCTTCTCAAGAACCACTGGGCCAATTTCAACCAACTTGCTACAAAGTATCCTTGGGTAAAGGGGATTCAAGTTTGTTCAAATGAAGGGCCACGCCCTTTTCCAAGGGGAGATAATTATGAATTAGAGAAAAATTAATGGCATTTTTAAAAAATCTTCTTCTCAAGAACCACTAGGCCAGGAAAGATAAAACTCATGTGGAATCATCCTCAGGTAGTGTAGATTCAGATTTGTTTAAATCATGACCCCCGGGGGTAGGGTGGGGCCAAAATGGCCGATCAAAGTTTTACATAGGAATATATAGGAAAAATCTTTAAAAATCTTCTTCGCAAGAACCACTGGGCCAGAAAAGATGAAACTCAAGTGGAATCATCCTCAGGTAGTGTAAATTCAAGTTTGTTCAAATCATGACCCCCGGGGGTAGGATGGGGCCATTATGGTCGATCAAATTTTTACATAGGAAGATATAGGAAAAATCTTTAAAAATCTTCTTCTCAAGAACCACTTGGCCAGGAAAGATGAAACTCATATGGAATCATCGTCGTAGTGTAGATTCAAGTTTGTTCAAATCATTACCCCCGGGGGTACGGTGGGGCCAAAATAGCCGATCAAAGTTTTACATAGGAATATTTAGGAAAAATCTTCTTCTCAAGAACCATTGAGACAGGAAAGATGAAACTCTTGTGGAATCATCCCCAGGTAGTGTAGATTCAAGTTTGTTCAAACCATGACCCCCTGGGGTAGGGTGGGGCCAAATGGGCGATTAAAGTTTTAAATAGGAATATATAGGGAAACCTTTTAAAATCTTCTTTTTAAGTACTTCAAAGCTATGCTTAGTGATATTTATAGTAGGGGTGAAACGATACGCCTCCATCACGGTTCGATACGTATCGAAAAATTTGGTCTCGGTTCGGTTATTTTCGATACGATACATTTTGATAGAAGGAAACAAATTCAACTGTTGCTCATGCTTACTTTTACTTAATCTAGTCAAAGAATTTATGTGCAAAATGGATAGAATAAATCACCTTAATTGATTTGACTGTTTAAAATCATTTTAAACAAACTTTAAGTCCACAAAAGTTGACGTTTTTGAACTAATTACACAGAGAAGCATGTTTATACCTTATGCCAAACCCGACTGAATGACGATCCCGACCGAAAAACGAACAGAACCGAAAGTAGAGATTTTGTACCGTGTATCGAACCGAGAAAAAATACCGCGGTGAACCGATACCGCGGTGAACCGTTTCACCCCTAATTTATAGGGAATCATCCTCAGATATTGTAGATTCTAGTTTGTTCAAGTCTTGACACCCTAAATTCAAGCCCTCTCCCCCCCCCCCCCCCCTCCCCGCCCTCAGTAAATTTTCAGTTCTGATCTGATATGTGCTTTTTTGTAGCCAATTGCTCAGGTGAGCGATATGGCCTCTGGGCCTCTTGTTTTTAGTTTTATATTTTAGCATCGTTCTACATACATGTTATTATTATTAATTATTTTCCAGGGAAATTTTATGAATAAAGTAACAGCTGAGTTATAAAAATAGAAACATAAATATAATAGATAATTTTTGCAATGAAATAATTTTTCTTCAAACACGGTATCTAAGTTATTTAATTAAAAATTGTGTAAATCCTTACAATCAAAAAGATAAGTCCTTTCACTTCGGAGTTCCGAATGACAATGAAGACTGAACGATAGGTGAACGGTGAACGCAAGGTAAACGCAAAGTAAACGGAACGAAGAGCAAACAGTGAACATTTGTTGAATGGTGAACGCGAGCGCATGGTGAACGGTGAATGCAATACTGTGAACGGAGAGCGAACGGTGAATGCAGGCTGAACAAATGGTGAACGAACGCTGAACGAACGGTGAGCGAACGGAAAAAATGGGAAAGTAGAACATTTCAGGGACTGTAGTTATATTGAATAAGGCTGTCTCTTCCAAAATTATGAATTTCGTGTCCCCAGGGTCAGGGGTTTTGGTGTTAGGGTGGGGCTCTATTGATTATATAGTGAAAAATGCATAAATTCTTTAAAAATCTCCTCTGTGCTTGGATATTTAACCAACAAACTGTGTACATAGTTATGAGAAGGAAGGATGCTTCTTCCCAATTGGTGAATTTCATGGCCCCAGGGTCAGGGGTTCTGGTGTTAGGGCGGGGCTCTGTTGATTATATAGTGAAAATGCATAAATTCTTTAAAAATCTTCTCCTATGCTCCTGGGTAAAAAACCAATGAATATGTACATAGTTATGATGAGGAAGGATGCTTCTTCCCAATTTGTGAATTTTATGACCTCTGGGTCAGGGTTCTGGTGTTAGGGTGGGGCTGTATAATGAATATATTGTGAAAATGCATTAATTCTTTGGAAATCTTTTCCTCTGCTCCTTGGTGTAATGCCAATGATCTAAGTTTATATTTATGATAAAGAAAGGTGCCTCTTTCAAAATGGTTAATATCAGGGCCCCTGACGGGGAAGGGGGGGGGGGGGGGGGGGGGTTGTTGTTACATATAAGTCTGAAAATAAAGTAATACTTTGAAATCTGCTCTTTGATATTAATCACCCATTTCTGATGAAATGAAATTTATAAAATTTCCAAAATTTTGAAATATGTGGCCCCAGGGTCAGTGGTTCCTCTGGGTTGGTGTGCACAACTGATGGTTATAAAGTGGAAATGCATTTTCTCTCTGTTACCCTGCTCTGCCATTGGGTATTAAGTAACCAAAATAAGCATGCTAAGTGACTTAGGGCTGTCACGGTTCCAAATTTTTTCGGGTCGGGTCGGTTCTGATTTTTTTAGGTTCGGTTTCGGGTTTCTCCGGTCGGGTAGATAATGGAAGAAAAGCTCATGATTTGTATTATTTTCACCAATAAAAAGAATATTTTCATTTAATCTTAGAAATTGCAACATTATAACCAGTTTAAAGTAGCCTCCTGACTAGACAACAATTGTACCAAATTATTTAAATCACCTTATAATGACAATGTACTAACAAATCTCTTGTTTTTGACGCCATTTTTATAGTAAAATCTACTCTATTATACAAATCGGAACCGAACCGAATTCCGGAAAAACGGAACCGTACCCGACCCGAATTAATTGTTCCGCGGTTCCGGGTCATTTTGGGTACCCATGACAGCCCTACTAAGTGTATAGTTATGATAAACAATGGTGTCTCTTTCAAAATTGTGAATTTCAAGGCTTTTGGTTTAAAATAGTCAAACCAAATTCAGTTGTTGGAAAGTCGTTACATGTTACTCAGGTGATCTTTAAGGCCCGTGGGCCCCTTGTATAGATAAAGTATTTGTAATAATTTTTGGATATGTTATTCAGACTGCATTTGTCTACAGTAATTTTAAATATCTTTTTAAAATTCACTTGCGGTCGCGTGATTTTCTGTCCTCAAGATGAGAAGTTATCACAAAGAGATCTCGGAAACAGTAAGAGATAAAGACACCAAACTTGTATGAGTAATAGATCTTGATAAGTAAGCAAATTCATTAGGGTAAAGATTGTTCGCCGTCACTTCCGGTCGTCATAGGAAGTGATCAAAGAAATTAAAAATTTCAACTTTTCTTTTTCGAATACTTCTTGGCATCACACTATTGCATCTTATTTGTTGTTCCGATGTATGTCCTTCCCACCAGAAACAAAAAACGGTAACTTCCGGTTATGAGAGAAAAACTACATAAATTGAGTATCATACTGTCCCATGAATATCTTTTATAGACGGGTGAAACACAATATAGGGCGCAATAAGAATACTACATTGTTATACATGATTTTAAGAAATGTTATTTTCTTTACATGCAATTTATTGTAATTCATTTATAGGAATACTTATAAAGGACTTACGTGCAAAATTTTGTTGATCTATAGCCTTAACAGAATTTTAGTAAAGGAAAAAAATGTACCCCCAAAATAACTTTTTTTCAGCGTTATGCGGTTGCACTTTGAAATTACAGCATTTTTCAATTGAAATATTTGTTAAATATCATACATTTTCATGCCAGTGATCATTATCAGACTTTAGAATTTATTTTACAAATTATTTTGGTGCTTGAATTTTCAGGATTGAATAACAACTTATGAAGATATGAAAGAAAATGTAACAGGGGTGTAATGTTATACATCTTTCACATAATTGTACCCCTCTCATTATGTCAAATAAAAATAACGTCCATATTATTTAATTTTTCAGATTTTTGTCTAAAATCACAGTATTAATGTTCTGTTACTAACAGAAAAAAAGTTGGGTTATGTAACCATTGCAATGAAATTTCATCTTGTTTTAATGTGGAAGTTTAAGTTTTTACAAAAAACTGCAGTGTCCGTAACCACTTAAATTATGTGAAATTGGAAGGCTCTATAAATATCTTGACTAATTTCCTAGATAGGCATTTCATGTAGATGCTGAGATGTGTTGTAATTTTCCTGATCATCACCACTGTTTCTCTGTTATGATCACAAAAGTGGTTACGGACAATACAAAATCCTGTAGTGTCCGTAACCTGTACTTGAGGCAGTTTGAAAAAGGCTGTGTTAAAACACTAATGCTAGTCTATTCACAAAGATCAGGACCCGGACCACAATTAGCTTACATATAGACTTATATAGTAAAAACATGTGTTTTATTTTCTTTGTAACTTTTTTAAAAATCTTAACTTCCAAAATATCTTTGACCACATGATAGAGCAATGTGTCAGATAAATATTCACATCCAGAAATAGGG